>NC_034010.1:12484784-12491288 GCF_000346465.2 Prunus persica
GGAAGCATTTTGACTTGCTGTAGAAATCTCTAACTACAACACATATCCGTGTCCATGTGTAAATGCGTTAATTTGAAGTTGTTTGGGGTTGGAATTATAAGGGATCACTTATACTTTAATGGAATTGACCAAAGCTATAAGAATTGGACATTTCACGGAGAACCTTGGGAAGCAACTACTAATGCTAGTAGAAATGTTGAAGAAGATGATGGCCATAGTAGGTACAGTTTTGTGTCTGAAGAAATTGATATGGATGATAATGATTTTGGTGATTTTGGTTCGGATCCGTATGAGTTTGCCAATGTGATTGGGGATGGAGATCAACCAATGTACCCTGGTTGTAGAAAGTACACGAAGTTATCGGCATTAGTGAAGTTGTATAATTTGAAGGCAAAACATGGGATGAGTGATGTCTGTTTTACAGAATTATTGATACTTCGAGGCGATTTGCTTCCAGAAGGAAATACAATACCAACCTCCATGTATGAGGCTAAAAAGACTTTGTGTGCATTGGGGCTGAGTTATGAGAAAATGCACGCATGCCCCAATGATTGCATCTTGTATAGGAAGGAGTATGAGGATTCAACTAATTGTCCTACTTGTGGTATCTCAAGGTGGAAGGAAGGCAAAGATTCAATCTTGAAAGAGGGTGTGCCAGCTAAGGTGGTGTGGTATTTTCCCCCAATTCCAAGGTTTAAAAGGATGTTTCAATCACATGAGACAGCTAAGAGTTTGACTTGGTGGCATGCTGCTAGAAAATCAATTGACGGTCAGATGTCTCATCCGGCGGATTCCCCGTCTTGGAAACTTCTTGATGATAAATGGCCTGAGTTTGGTAATGAGCCGAGAAACTTGAGATTGGCTCTTTCATCTGATGGATTCAATCCCCACAGTTCTCTAAGTAGCAGCTATAGTTGTTGGCCGGTTATCTTAGTTACATATAATCTCCCTCCATGGCTGTGCATGAAACGAAAGTTCATGATGTTAACCTTATTGATTTCCGGTCCTAAACAACCCGGAAATGATATAGACGTCTACTTGGAGCCTTTGATTGATGATTTAAAATCCTTGTGGGTTGGGATTAGAGGAGTGTATGATGCACATAATGGAGAATACTTTACACTCAGAGCTGCATTAATGTGGACAATTAATGATTTCCCCGCCTATGAAAACTTATCTGGTTGTGTTGTTAAAGGATATAAAGCTTGTCCAATATGCGGCGATGATACACCTAGTCACAGGTTGAAAAATGGCCACAAAATTTGTTACATTGGGCATAGAAAATGGTTACCAATCAATCATCCATATAGGAGGCAACGTGCAGCTTTTAATGGGAAACCTGAATATGGCATACCTCCCGAGCCATTAACCGGAGAAGAAGTGCTGCATATGGTTGAAAATGGTGACAGAGTTTGTTGGAAGAAGAAATCAATATTCTTTGATCTCGAGTATTGGAAATACCTTCCTGTAAGGCATGCCCTAGATGTTATGCACATTGAGAAGAATGTTTGCGATAGTATCATTGGTACATTGCTGGAGATCCCTGGAAAAAATAAAGATGGGATTGCTGCTCGATTAGATTTATTGAACATGGGGGTCAAAACTGATTTGCAACCCGAGTATGGAGAAAGACGTACTCGTTTGCCTCCTGGGCCTTGGAATTTGTCAAGAGCAGAGAAGAGAGAGGTTTGCAATTCTTTCTATGGTATGAAGGTCCCTGAAGGTTATTCTTCAAATATTAAAAATCTTGTATCTTTACAAGATTCAAGACTTCTTGGCCTTAAATCACATGATTGTCATACCTTAATGCAACAATTGCTCCCTGTGGCAATTCGTTCTGTTTTGGAGAAGCCTGCAAGGTATGCAATAACTCGTTTGTGCTTCTTCTTCAATGCTATATGTGCAAAGACTGTTGATGTTTCCAAGCTAGATAAGTTGGAAGAAGATGTAGTAGTTACTCTGTGTTTGCTTGAGAAGTACTTTCCCCCTTCATTCTTTGATATCATGGTTCATCTAGTAGTACATCTTGTCAGAGAAGTTCGTCTATGTGGGCCAGTATATTTTAGGTGGATGTATCCGTTTGAAAGATATATGAAAGTGCTGAAGGGGTATGTTCAGAATCGTACTCGTCCCGAAGGTTGCATTGCTGAGCGGTATATAGCTGAAGAAGCGGTAGAGTGTTGTACTCAGCATTTATCTGATGTTAGTACAGTTGGAGTGCCTTCAAGCCAAAAGATGGGAGTTTCAAAGCCATTATCAGGTTGCACAGTGAGCGTAGTTGATCAGGACCTGTTGAATCAAGCACATCTATATGTCTTGGAGAATACAGAGGAAGTCCTACCTTATATCGAGTACGTATGAGCTTTATTCTTTAAGTTTCCATTTTAAATTATTTCTCATGTTTATCTTCTATATTTAGGACCGTAATGCTTGAATTTTTCGTGTCATGTAGGCAACATATGATTCACATCAAGACTGCTTATCCAAAATTTAGAAAGAGAACAAAGTGGCTGCAGGATAAGCACAATAGCACTTTCATTCAATGGCTACGCTTCAAGGTATATATTGTTGAATAACATATTTCTCTTTTAATTTTCTTCTTATTTATATGTTAGATTGAATTAAGATATGATTAATTTGCAGGTTCAAAGTGAACTTGAGGAAGACAATCATGGCGTATCAGAAAATTTAAGGTGGCTAGCAGCTGGTCCAAACATGTCAGTGCCATTATATAGGAGCTATCTTATTAAAGGTATTAAATTCAATATCAAGGCACAAGATGATGTGCGGACAACTCAAAATAGTGGAGTTTATTTACTTGCACATACCATGCAAGTTGCTAGTGCCAAGGATAAAAACCCAATTCTCTCAAATATGGGTTTCTATGGTGTCATTCAAGAAATTTGGGACCTTGACTACCAAAAGTTTACAATCCCAGTCTTTAGGTGTGATTGGATAGATAGTTCTGGTCTTGTAGTCGACGAACTTGGATTTACCCTTGTAGATTTGAGTAAAATTGGACATAGGAATGACCAATTTGTTTTGGCTTCTCAAGTCAAACAAATATTTTTTGTTGACGACCCGATGCATCGTGGTTGGTCGGTAGTGTTATCAATGCCTAATAGAGAATATAATGATGTTATTGGTGATGAAGTCTTAGGTGATGTGATAATTGGGTGTGAGCCATTTACTAGAGGGATGCCAAATGTTGACACATTTGATGAACTGGTGGGTGAGTTAGGCGGTCAAAATATTCGAGATGGGTGTGAAGATATATGGATTGAATGATGCTTATGTAATTGGCAGTGTATGACATTAATTTTGTAATATATTGTAATGTGATTTCTTCACTTTCTACGTTCAAATAAAACACGACGTTATTGTGAACCAGTTATTCAGCATATTTACCGACGTCTTAAAGCAACGTAACAATGAAGAACCACGACGCAATTGTGAAGCAATTATTCAGGATATCACGTCGGGGAAGGATTAAGAACCGCCATGTAATTCAAAATAACACGACTCCAATCCCATAATACCGACGTCTAAAAAACGAGATATATAATCTGAACGTTAAAAAATACGACGTCATCATACATTTTCCACGTCGCAAGTTCTTTTATAAACGAAGAGGAACGAAATGAATTCCGACGGAAATTCATTATAACCGCCGTCTAATAACAATTAAACGACGTTATTTGTAATACGGCTCTCATCATAATCAACGCCGTCTATATGTTCTGTAATACGGCTCTCATTTATTTGGAACCGACGTTGTTTAGAAGTTCAACGTCGTCTATATTATTAAGTGCGTCGTGAGTAATGATGATAGATATAAATACAACGTCGACTATATAAATGCCACCGACGTTGTTTCGCATTTCAACGTCAACTGTATAAATACATACGTCGTAAATAATGACACTGACAACTATTTCCACGTCATCTTTTTTAGAAATATCGAAGTGGAAAATTTAGTTCACGACGGTTGTTTGTAAATAAGAGACGTAGTATATTTCAATAACGTCGTCTTCTCATGTATTTAAAGACGTCATATTTTTTCTTGTCGTGTAAATTATATTTAACGGCGTAAAATTTTAGTTGTCGTCGTTGTATGTATATCTTGCGGCCTTGTTCTTTTAACATGTGTCATATTTTTCCTTTTTAACGACGGTGATTTGTTTGAGTTGGTCGTCTATTCTCATCCTCGACTATTTTCTAGAACTTTAGCAGACTAAACACGTCTGTTTTTATTGTTTTCCGACGTTGTTTTATTTAACAACGTCTAATATTTATCGTCGTTGTTTGTTTCTGAAAATATGACGTATAAATTTTGTAATACGACTCTCATATATTTGTAACCGACGTTGTTTCGTTTTTCAACGTCTACTCAATAAATACATACGTCGTAAATAATGACACTGACAACTATTTCCACGTCATCTTTTATCGAAAAATCGAAGTGGAAAATTAATTTTACGACGGCTGTTTTTATATATGCGACGTAGTAGGTATCAATAACGTCGTCTTCTAATGTATTTAAAGACGTCAAATTTTTTATTGTCGTGAAAATGATATTTAACGGCGTCGTTTTTTTATTTCCGTCGTTGTATGTCTATCTTGCGGCCTTGTTCTCTTAATATGTGTCATATTTTTCCTTTTTAACGACGGTTTTTTTAGAGAGTTGGTCGTCTATTCTCATCCTCGACTGCTTTTTTAGATCTTTTTGCAGTACAAAGACGTCGTTTTGTATTTGTTGATGACGTTGTATATTTTAACAACGACGGTGATTTAGCGTCGTGGTATATGAGGGAAAAGATAACGGTGGATTCCACGACCATTGAAAAATCGAATACACGACGGTGATTTACCGTCGTCTTTTTGCTTTTTTGTAGTAGTGTACTTCATATCATATAGTTTTTTATTTTTCAACACATCCGAAATCTCTGCTTTTAAATGGAGAAGCAAACAGCCATAGCCTCTTCTTGTCTCTTCCTTTTATACATCGCCACGTTTACAGGTTAGTGCTACAAAAACAGATATACATGTTCTTGATAATCATAGATTATAATTGTAGCCACAAATTATTATTTAGACAAAGAAAAATGTATTTATATTGTCATATTTACTCTTTGTCCCTTGCATTTGATATATAGCGGCAGAAGTTCTTGAAGCACATCATCACCATCATCGTCATAATCATCATGGTTCTGTGAAGTTTTTCGTTTTCGGGGACTCATATGCTAATATTGGAAATACTGGAAAATCTGTGTCTGCTTCATGGAAGGAACCTTATGGCATCAATTTTTCGGGAAAGTCAGCTGATCGATTTTCAGATAGTCTCGTGCTCACTGATTATGTAGGTTCCTTTTCCCTCTCTTAAGAGTATTTTCCTCAGTCCAAAAATATATGTTAGATTACGAGTCTATGTTTGCCTCTGTAGTTGAATTTTACTTTTTCTAGTATGTTTGCATGTGAAATATTTGACAAGAAATTATTCTTCATATATTATTTAGGGAGCTTTAGTTTTCACACATAAAATACTTTACTAATTTGAAAGATAGATATACAATTTTACTTAATTAATATAAGACCAAAGACAATAAAGTAACACCTACTTTTACTAAAATAACATTGAAGAGCACTAAAATTACTACATGTGCCATTGTGCTTTATTGTCAAATATAGATATTTAGTTTTTACCCACTCAAAACTTACAGTCAAAACGACATAACAAGACTCAAAACAGAACAAAAAACGACACTACTCAAATTGAATCAGTTCCAAAAACCCTTTCGCGCGACCTTTCATCTTCAACTACAGAAACTCAGACGATAGTTCCACACTGACCACCAACAACAACGAGCAGCAACGACGACGAGGAACGACGACCAGCAACAACGACGAGCAACGACCACCACCAACAACGACAACCACTGACGACTATCGAAGCGATTTTCACTCTCTTGGGAAAAATACAGTAAGAAAATGACCCTCTAACACAGATTTGTCTTCGATTTTAGGGATTACACATTTTTGCTGTTGTTCTTTATGCAATGCAGTTTTTGGAAAAATGGATGAATTGTTGGATTCAAAACTACTCTTCGTTTAGGTTTTGCTTCGTTTATAGGGATTAAGGATTTCTGAAATTTTACTTACTGTTCATTCTTCATTCTACAATGTAGTTTAGGGTTTATGGGAATGTTATAACTGCTCATGAAGTTAAACGTGTTTTGATATTCAGTACTGTCTTTGCATTTTGATTTCTGGTTGTTTGTACTAAATTTTGAACCAGAAACTGCAATGCAGTTTCTGGTTCCATAATCCAATTTCAGAGTTCTTTTTGCTATGGTTTATGGGAATGTGATAACTGCTCATGAATTTACATGTGTTTTGATATTAGTTTTAGCTACTGTCTTTGCATTTTGATTTCTGGTTGTTTGTACTAAATTTTGAACCAGAAACTGCAATGCAGTTTCTGGTTCCATAATTCAATTTCATAGT
>NC_034010.1:12491619-12601849 GCF_000346465.2 Prunus persica
CATCAAATTTTGAGCAGCAGTTTCTGGTTGTTGTTGCAGATTTGCCCACAAAACTGCAGTGCATATCCACAAAATGGAACAAGAAATGTCACCACAAAAGAATGAAGCTGAAAACCCACCCAAAGCGCAGAATCAAAACGATGGCTCAAAGGATCAAAACAAAGCCAAAGCCAAACTATGATCGGAAAGCAAAGCACCCGGACTATGTCCAATTTCGGTGCAATGCCTATGCTTTCAACAGCATCATTAGAGACATAAAGGACAAGCTCAATGAAAGGCAGAAGAAGCTTCTCAAGAAAACCCCTTTCTGGAACTTGATCGAGCTGTTTTACCGCCAGAGAATTGACATGAATAACATGAATAAGTCGGACATTGACTTAGCACAGCTGCTCAAGACATTTGATCCGGATACAAAGTCCTTCAAATTTGGAACCAAATCGTTCCAAATCACAAGCAATGCAGTGACTCAGATTCTAGGACTGCCAAATGAAGGCAAATCTGTCAAACTTGTCAATGATAGGTACACTGCTACCTTCAGAACAAGGCACTTTGGAGAAAAGGGAAAACCTTCAAAAAACCAGGTAGAAGCAGAATTACAAAAGACAATTGCCTTGGCAAACCAACCGAAGAAAGAAAAGGCAAAGACAGAGCAAAAGAAAAAAACGAACAAAGGAAAAGAAAAGAAAGAAGCTGAAGAAGAAGAAGAAGAAGAAGTTGATTACGACAAGGAGGTGGTCAGCCTAATATTGATTCTGCTGTGCATGACATTCCTTTTTTCCAACTCTTCATCTACTTTGCATTGGAAATTATTTGAGCACTGCGTGAATCTAGACACACTTTCAAGCTATTCGTGGGCAAGAGCTGTTTCAGACTACATGAATGAATCCTTGACCGCAAAAGCAAAAGCAAAAGCAAAGAAGGGAGGAGAAGCCTCTATAGGAGCTGTTTCGGGTTGCACTATCCTAATATTGGTAAGTAAACAGTGGCTTATGCAATGCATTTTGAGTTTTAGGCAATGCAGTTTCCATTTAGTGCAATGCAGTTTCCATTTACTGCAATGCAGAAATGGAAACTGCAGTAAATGGAAACTGCAATGCAGTTTCTGTTTTATCCTATGCAGTTTCCAACCTAATTTCTGATATATCTTGTTTTTGAACTGTGCAGTTTCTACTGTGTGAGAGGACAAACATCATACAACCAATCCTTGGCAAGGAGAAAGAAACTCCTGCCATTCTTAAATGGAGTCTTGTGGAACTCCACACAAGATTCAACCAAATAAAGGACTTGAATGACATCGAGGTATGCAATTTATCGCATGTTCTGTTTTAATGTATCTTGAATGTGAATCCATGCTAAATCATTCTCATTGTACAGGGTATTTTCAAAACTCCTAAAAAGCGAAAAACTACCAGGGAAGAGGAAGACACTGTTGAGAAGGTAATTGAAATCTGTATACAGTGCATTGCAGTTTGTGTTTTCTACATTGCAGTTTGCATTTTATCCAATGCAGTTTCTGAATCATTCAATCTCATTGTACAGGGTATTTTGAAAACATATAAAAAGAGAAAAACTACCGGAGAAGAGGGAGACCCTCTTGACAAGGTATAAGAATCTCTAAACAGTGAATTATGCATTTCAGTTTTCGTTTCCTCCAATGCAATGCAGTTTCTAATTAGTTTCTGTTCAATATGCAGGAAAAAGAAAAAGAAGATGATGAGGGAAAACCTGATGATGCAATTCAAGACCTCTTGGTGAAGTCCATGACAGACCAAATCAACTACCGCCAACAACAAGATCCTAGCTTCGTTTGCCCAGAAAGATTACAACTGTGGAAGGATGAAAAGAATGAAGACAGTGAGAAGAAAATGAAGGAATTGTGGGATATATTTATCCAAGCAGAAAAGAGATCAAAGGAGCTGGAAGTGGAGTTGGCAACATACATAGAGAAATTAGATAATGAAGAATGTGTGACTGCCACCATGACAGTGGAATCTACAGTTCAGCTTAATGAAATACAAAATCTGAAAAGGAGGATTGCAGAATTGGAAGGCAAGGAAACTGGTATTGACATGGAGAAGATTTCCAAGAAAAAGGAGATTCAAGAAAAGTACAAGGCAGAAATTGAAAGCTTGTTGTCAGACCCAACAATCTTTGAAATGGAGATGGATCTGCCTACAAAACAACCAACACAACCAGTTGAAGAGAAAGAAGAAGAAAAGAAAGAAGAAGAGAAGCAACAAGAAGAGAGAGAAGAAGAGAAGAAGCAAGATGCTCCAACACCTGATGTTCCTTCAAGAGTACAAAGGGTGAAGAACAGAGAAAGAAAGAGGCTTCAAGCATCTTGCTATGTGTACGAAAAAAATAAGAAAACAAAAAAGGAGGCAAAAAAGGATGATGAAGAACTACCACAATTCAAGCTTATCTCTTCCGAGGAGGTATGCAATTAGTTCAAGCTGCTGTTTTTTTCTATTTTCTGCATTGCAGAAACAGAAACTGCAATGCAGTTTCCGTTTCCTGCAATGCAGTGTGTTATCTGCTTTACAGAAATGGAAACTGCATTGCAGTTTCTGTTTTATCGAATGAAGTTTCTAATTAGTTTCCTTTCAATCTGCAGTTAACACAAGAGGCATCTCAGCCCGATGCCACAAATCCAATTCCTGACCCCCCTAAAGGAACGAGCCTTAATGATTCAATACCTGTGGATCTACAACAATCAAGTGATGAAGATGAAGCACAAAAAAAGCAAACAAAGAAAAAACTAGGATGGGGTCAGAAAAAGGTGTGGCAGAAAATTCCAAAGCCGGACAGGGAAAGCATTGAAAAACACTACTTAAGCACTCAACTTCGGTAACATCTCTATTCCAAAATAACAATTCTTTCATCTTTTAATTACAATTAAACTAAAACTAATCTTGTGAATTTCATGTATTCGAATCCACAGTGATATCTTTTGGGCAGGACTCAATGATGAGAAAGTGACAAACCATGATCTCAAAGATATTGTATGGGACCTGGAACTGTCACAAAACGTAAGTATTTACCAATTCTATAACACACACTGCACTGTATTTTTTATTTGTGCTACCTATATTCCCCATTTATAATTCCATTTTTCTCCAATCAATGTGAAACAGGTTATTGAGGCCTATATCCAAATAGAGGAGGATAAAATAGAGCCCATGCAGACAGAGAGTCCACAGTACATGTCCACATGGACTTGGGTAAGTATTATTTTGAAAATTCAAAATTGTTTAAACAGACAATGCACTGCAGTTTTCGAAAAAATATATACTAACAAATTGCCATTCTGTGATATCAGGCTTACATGCAAAGCTTCCTAGAGCCATCTTGGCACAGGTTCCTGTATGAACCCTTACTTGAAAAACTCGGGAAATGCAATGTTCTTTTCTTCCCAATTATTTCACAAGAAGAGTTCCACTTCACACTTCTCACATTTCACAAAAATGAACGAAAGTGGAGACACTACAATCCACTTAGATCGTTGGGACGTAGAAAAGAAGAAAGGTGCATTGACATTGCTCGAAACTTTGTAAGTGGAATGAAACTGTCTTAATTTCTCAGCACAAACACAAACAGAAACTGCATTGCAGTTTCTGTATTATACATACTGCCTAATTTCAGACCAAAACTATAATATGCAATGCACTGATTACCATTTCTTTTTCTCTTTTTTTCTTCTTCTTTAAACAGGTTAATATTGTTGAAGGGTGGCTAGAATATATAAGACCTCAAGCACGAGTGTTCATAGAAACAAAAAAAAAACCAACACTAGTGGAGACACTACAATCCACTTAGATCGTTGGGACGTAGAAAAGAAGAAAGGTGCATTGACATTGCTCGAAACTTTGTAACTGAAATGAAACTGTCTTAATTTCTCAGCACAAACACAAACAGAAACTGCATTGCAGTTTCTGTATTATACATACTGCCTAATTTCAGACCAAAACTATAATATGCAATGCACTGATTACCATTTCTTTTTCTCTTTTTTTCTTCTTCTTTAAACAGGTTAATATTGTTGAAGGGTGGCTAGAATATATAAGACCTCAAGCACGAGTGTTCATAGAAACAAAAAAAAAAACCAACACTTGTGAAGCAAAAGGAAGGGCCCCCAACACTTGTACAAAAAGATTTGACTCCAAATGAAGAACTCACTCTCAAATGGGTTATGCAAAATCCATTGCAGTTTCCATTTGAGGATGACATGGAATGTGCTCAACAAAGTGCATCTTCGTAAGAATTGTGTCTACTCAACTATTCATTACAGTTTGAAATCATTCAAAAGCAAAAAAAACTAATCTCGTATTTCATTTGCAGATTGGATTGCGGCATGTTCGTCATGTTCTATATGGATAAAATTGTACAAGGACAGCCCATTCCAAAAAGCGTGGACAAGAAATTCATGAATGAATATCGAGCACAATATGTCACAAAACTCCTACACCACAAAAACTGTGTAATTAATCGTCTCTAGTGATTTGCCTTTCGTTAACTCAAGACAATATGTATCTTAATTCTTGTGGATGTTTGTAAATATTTCTAGTTATGGTATATGAGAACATATTTCCTATACATATATAAACTGTAATATAATCTTGGAACAGGATGCAACAAAACCAAAAGGAAACAAACAAACTGCAATGCAGTTTCTGCAACAAAATCTGAAATAAACAGAAACTGCATTGCAGTTTCTGCAACAAAATCTGCTCAAAATCTGAAAACAAGCATTGAATGGCAGTCGAAAACGAATATCCACTCATTAAACAATTGTATAATTTTCATTAACTTCAAAAAAGAATCACAATATCCAAAAATGTGAAAAGAACCCAAAAGCCAAAGCCATAATCAAAGTACTAAAACTTTGTTCAAAACACATTTAAGTAGGTCAGCATTGAAATGTAGTTTCTGCTCATAATCTGCAACAAAAGCTGCTCAAAATCTGAAATAAACAGAAACTGCAATGCAGTTTCTGCAACAAAATCTGAAATAAACAGAAACTGCAATGCAGTTTCTGCAACAAAATCTGCTCAAAATCTGAAAACAAGCATTGAATGGCAGTCGAAAACGAATATCCACTCATTAAACAATTGTATAATTTTCATTAACTTCAAAAAAGAATCACAATATCCAAAAATGTGAAAAGAACCCAAAAGCCAAAGCCATAATCAAAGTACTAAAACTTTGTTCAAAACACATTTAAGTAGGTCAGCATTGAAATGTAGTTTCTGCTCATAATCTGCAACAAAATCTGCTCAAAATCTGAAATAAACAGAAATCTGAAATAAACAGAAACTGCAATGCAGTTTTTGCAACAAAATCTGAAATAAACAGAAACTGCAATGCAGTTTCTGCAACAAAATCTGCTCAAAATCTGAAAACAAGCATTGAATGGCAGTCGAAAACGAATATCCACTCATTAAACAATTGTATAATTTTCATTAACTTCAAAAAAGAATCACAATATCCAATTAGACGCGGTGTAGCCAATTACAAGCAACTAAAACTGCAATACAGTTTTTGCAAAAAGTGCAACGCAGAAACTGACTATATATTCGCTAAACCATATCTAAAATAAAAAATTGTCAAATGAGAAGGAGTGTTCATATAATAGCCTTGCAAGTCTTCCTATTGTGCCCAGCAACACTGCACCGACTGCATTTCAATGGCCTTTTAAATTCACCAAAAACTTTGATCCTCTTTGTTGGTGGTCTTCCGGCTGGCCTCTTTGTAATTGGCGGAAGCACAACTCCAGCGGCAGAACCATTGCTGCCCAATCCTTTCCCAATATCTGGAATAGGAAAAATAGGACTCTCATAGGCTTTTCGAAAGAAGTCGGTTTTGTAGTAACACTCCACGTAATCATAAACTGAATCTCTCTTTGCTAGGATTGCAGCCACCGCATGTGTGCAAGGAAAACCGTCAATTTGCCAAAGACGGCAAGAACAAGTCCTTTGCTCGAGATCAACCATCACAGAATAATCAGCAAATACTTCAAAAACAGTGCTATTAGAACGACGAACTGCCCAAGTCCTACCGGCCTCCGCATTTTCATAGAGTCTAGTCTCCATCTCCGGACACAAAACTGTTGTCCACTTCTCCGCTTCAATTCTTCGTTGAGAATTCAATACCATCAATTTCTGTCGAATCCCTTCTATCAAAGGTAGCACCGGCAAATCTCGAAACACACCAACCCAATTATTAAAGGACTCCGCTAAACTGTTTGCCATCTCCCCATAACGCATTCCTTTGAAAAATGCGTTGGCATAGTGATCTCTAGACAAATCAGATATAAATGTCTTCACTTTCGAACTCCCAACAATCACCAACTCCTCCATTGCTACCTTAAACTCTTCCTCCGTAACAGCATATGCGCATCTACTAAATAAATTGATAACACGGTCTTGGAGCAGTTTCCCATAACCTGACTTCGGGTACTTTGATATCAAATTCTGTTTGAGGTGATAATAACAGTAAGAATGAGGCCATCCGGGAAACACAAACCGCATTGCATTTAACAAACCTTGATTGCGGTCCGAGAAAAAGGTCACCACTCTCCCCATCGGTAGCAATATAGAAGCCAAATGTTGAAGAAACCAAGTCCAATTCTCCTCTGTCTCAGAATCAACAACTCCAAAAGCTAGAGGATAAAACCCTGCAAAACAAAACCAAAAGCACAAGTATAAGCAAAAAAAGGAAGCTGCAGTGCAGTTTATGTTGAAGAAACCAAGTCCAATTCTCCTCTGTCTCAGAATCAACAACTCCAAAAGCTAGAGGATAAAACCCTGCAAAACAAAACCAAAAGCACAAGTATAAGCAAAAAAGGGAAACTGCAGTGCAGTTTATGAAAACAAATCTGCTCAAAAAAGGGAAACTGCAATGCAGTTTCTGCTAAAAATTGCAACAAATGAAAATCTGCAATACATTACAGTAACCATACCTTGATTTCCATTCTTTCCCGAAGCACACAGAAGCTGCCCCTTGTACTTGCTCTTCAAAAACGTAGCATCAATGAACAACAAGGGTATGCAATATTGAAATCCAGCAATGCAACCGCCAAAAGACACAAAAAACCGTCGAAAGCGATTAATTCCAGCTTCACAATCAAGAGTGCAGAGAGAACCAGTGTTAGTTTCCTTTACGGCGTCCACATACCACACTAACTCGTTGAAGGACTTCGACTCATCACCGTGAACGTCCAATTTAGCTAACTCTTTGCCAAACCATGCGTGGTAGTATGAAATGTCTATACCATAATAATCTTTGAACTCGTGTATAATCTCAACTGGCTTCAGCTCTGGTTTTGCACGAATTCTGTCCACAATGAGGGAGGACACCACACGAGACCTCATCATCTTACTCTTTGATTCTCGTATCCGACCCGCACATGTATGAACATTATTTAACGTCCGAATTACAAAACTGCCAGTAGCTTCACAACGAGAAGCATAAACACGCCAGCTGCAACCCTCCAATTTCTTATTCGAACAAACAGCAACCACCCGCTTCTTGTCATTGCCGGCATATTCAAAATTAAATCCTACTTCAAGAGCGTACTTGCACAATTTCAACCAGAACTCCTCTGCACCACCGTCAAACTTATGCCCCACATGATGTATGTATGTCTCCCACTCATTCGACAACAAAGGCTTAGCACTTGCTCTCTTCGACCTGCCCAAAAACTCGTTTCTGTCTTCGACAGTACTAGAACATGATGACTCGCCCTTTTCACATGCTATCAACTCCTTATTTACACAAAAATCACCACTATATTCACTGCTCCCGCATAAATCCTTCACTAAAATATCAATAGTCTTCTCATTTGATATCAACAAAAATGTCCTCATCAAGTCCAAATCGCTATCCGTTTCTAGAAAACAACTCGGATAACTGGGCACCGAATACCGTAATGTGAAACAACCCAACTGCAAACCCCTAAACCTCAGACACAAAGTCTTCAAAATATCAACCATGGATGACTCTGATGAAACTGAAAACATGATGGTTTCCGACTTATATGTGCACTTGGCAATGACACACACCTCCATTAGCCTTGAAAATGCAAACAAAACAACAAACAAAAACAGAATATCAAAACACGTTTGACTTCATGAGCAGTTATAACATTCCCATAAACCCTAGCAAAAAGCACTCTGAAATTGAATTATGGAACCAGAAACTGCATTGCAGTTTCTGGTTCAAAATTTGCTACAAACAACCAGAAATCAAAATGCAAAGACAGTACTGAATATGAAAACACGTTTGACTTCATGAGCAGTTATAATATTCCCATAAACCCTAGCAAAAAGCACTCTGAAATTGAATTATGGAACCAGAAACTGCATTGCAGTTTCTGGTTCAAAATTTAGTACAAACAACCAGAAATTTTGAATCCAACGATTTTGAATGGTTAATCCCTATAAACGAAGCAAAACCTAAACAAAGAGTAGTTTTGAATCCAACGATTCATTCATTTTTCCAAAAACTGCATTGCATAAAGAACAACAGCAAAAATGTGTAATCCCTAAAATCGAAGACAAATCTGTGTTAGATGGTCATTTTCTTACTGTTTTTTTCCCAAGAGAGTGAAAATCGCTTCGATAGTCGTCAATGGTTGTCGTTGTTGGTGGTGGTTTCTGCTCGTCGTCGTTGCTGCTCGTCGTCGAACGAAATTTGCCTGCCAAACGAACGAAATCTGCTGCCAAACAACTGAGCTCGAAGACGAAACAGAGAAGAACACGAAGCTGCTGCCAAACGAACGAGAACGAAAACGAAACAGAGAAGTCGCGCCTTGTTTAAACATTCAGGAGCAAAAGCGTCATTTACTGTATAGGTTTACAAATGGGCCAACGAATCTGGGCCTCTCTTTGGGCTAATCCAAAATAGTAATTTTTTCCTAGGTATTAAAACTAAAACCAAAATATCCAATATCTTACAAACTAATTAATAAAGTTAATTATGTCTAAAACCTAATTTTTCTTATTATTTAAGCATGGACAATTCAAATATACATTATATAAATATTTTTAGGTCTATTCATTTGGGGAAAAAAAACACACAAAAACGAATTTTGACAAGAAAATTAAATATATATCTTTGAATTTACATATTCCCTATTGGAGTAAAAATCATATTTATACCCTCTGGAGGATGTTAAAGAGGATGTTAAATCAAAAATACACCCCTAACTGTAGATGCTCTTACTACTAGATTGGGATTTTGAGTGCATGATTTTGTCTATATTTTAATTTGTAATTGCATTATTATTTGTTTAACCAAATTCTAAAAACAAAAAGGAAACAAGAAAAAAACCAGTATTTTATTTTATTTTAATTTTGTTTTATGAAATGCCTCTCTGAGATGTTGCAATATATTGCAGCTTCCTTTTTGGGCATAAGATCTCCAGTGCCTTGCACGTTGAGAAAATTTGTGAAGAAATCAAAACTAGGGTCTGGGATGAACTTTGCATATGGAGGGACAGGTGTTTTTGATAGAGTGTTTCGTGGACCAAACTTGACCACCCAAATCGACTTTTTCCAACAGCTGCTTGAACAAAAACTCTATAGTACCAAAAACGACGTCGTTAACTCGTCCATTGCTCTCGTATCAGTTGCGGGTAACGACTACGCTGCTTATCTTGGCAACCACACTGAGGTAAGTGGTTAAGTTAACTCTATCTGTTTGTTGACATGCATGCAATGTAGGCAAGTCGGAAAGCCTTTTTTTTCTTTTCTTTTTCTTTAATAATTTAAGTGAGACGTGTATAACACATGATTTTCTTTAATAGATTCTATAACAGAGTTAGCATATGGAGTTAAATCATGGATTTAAAAAAATCGAGATGACATCTCTTAAGTTTTTCTCTAACGTAAGAAAATATAAAATAATGTATAAGTTCATGTGACATTTCTAAAATTTTACTTAACTATTATTGTACTGCACAATTATCATATCTTCAGGATTTCGCAGTGGTCACTAAATCCATTATTAAGCAGCTTGCTGTGGATTTAGAGCGCATACATGGGTTGAGAGTGAGAAAAATTGCTGTTACAGCAATAGGGCCCCTGGGATGTCTGCCCCGCATGACTTCCTTTCTTTCATATCAGAATTGTAGTGAAGTTGCCAGTTTGGTTTCAATTTTCCATAACCAGATTTTGCGTCAAAAAGTTGAAGAGTTGAACAAGGAGACTAAGAAATCTTCATTTGTAATCTTGGATCTTTATAACGCATCTCTGTCTGCAATTATGCTCCCAAAACACTATCAAGGTAATTAATTAATTAACTCTTTGTAATGAACTGTAACTTTGTCCTTTCTACTGTTATTACTGTTAATGTATGCATTTTGAGTTTTTCTTTTGGCTTCCCTTGACAACTTTGTAATAGGATTTCTATTGTTATTTATCAAGCTCAAGTTTAGATTGAGAATAGCTTCTCTAGGTGTTCTTAACTAATAACAATCCTATGGAGGTTAAGCAAATTGACAAAGTAAATTGTGCATTGCATAACATTCCATTAAACTGTTTTCATAAAATAATGACTAGTCATTTGTTTCTTGTATGACTAGTCATCCTTGCTCTGTAGGATTTCCAGCTGGATAACCAACTTTTTTGTCCTATTCTCTTTTCTCTCTCTGCTGCCATGTGTGATTCTGACCTAAGGGAATTTTTGTCTGTAAAGGCAAAGGAATTCCTCTTTGGGTAGTCGTCTCTTTTGGGTGGAAATTTTAGAAAGTTTGGCTTGGCATCTTTCGCTTCTTCTTCCTCAAGAGAGAACCATATATTTCATCTATGAGTTTTTCCCAATTGATTTCTTTTTGAAAAACTGCATTTGAAATACAAATCTGCATCTAGCTACTTAAAACACTCTCTCATTTATATCTAGGTCAGATTCATGACTGATTTATTCAAGAGTATGGTTTCTTGAGGAAATTGGTCATTCTCCTTTGAATCCAATTTTTCGTTTCTGTTTGAGTTAGAGCTTGCAAGCTGGTGCCATGGGATGAATGAGCTGGAGAAGGAGCTGCCACTGCCATGAAGAACTGAGCTTCAAGCTGTGCTAAGTTGGAGAAGAAGATTGCACAAAGGAGGTATAGCTCATCTTCCTAAATAGATCTAGGTTTTTCTTGAGCTTGCTTGTCTTCCTTTGTAAGAATCTTTTTCTACTTAGTAGATTGCCTGGTCAGTTGATGACCCCCAGTTTTTCCCAATGGTGGGTTTCTAGGTGAACAATTTCTGATTACATCTCTGTAATTTTTCTGGGTTTGTGTTTTTGGTGGTTGACTGGTCATCGTATGAATTCTGGGTTTGTGTTCTTGGTGGTTGACTCGTCATCGTATGAATTGTGGTTGACTAGTCATCATATGAATTCTGGGTTTGTGTTCTTAGTGGTTGACTAGTCATCGTATGAATTCTGGGTTTGTATCCTTGTAGTTGACTAGTCATCATTATCTGCTATTTGGTGTTTGCTTGATTATGCTATCTTCACACACTTTCACCATAGTTGTTGCTAGCACAGGGGATGCCTAGATTGACGAGTCCTTCTGAGTGCCTAGGTTGTCACTAGTAATTCTCTAGGCTTGCAGGTACATCTTGGTATGTTCTATGTATGTTATTGTTTGGTATAATTCATATCTGACAGTTCACTAGTCATAAGAGTATTTGGTCAAGGTCTAGAGTGTGTGAAGTTTGTTGCGTTCTTGGTTGAATATCTTTTAAGTTTACCCCTCATCACCTAAGTACCAATTTCAATTGGTATCAGAGCATCAACTCTTAACATAAATAGAGAGATCATTTGGGTGCTAATTGGTATTAGGTGTGTAAACATAAAAATGGATCAAACTGCTTCTTGCATTCATGATGAGCTTGCCTTGTTTGTTAAGAAATATAGAAGGGTTGTCAAAGATAAAACCAAAGTCACTAGGAATTGTCAACATCTTCCTCGTTCGTCTACATGTGTGTCTCAAGACAATGTTCTTAAAGAGAGGAATTTTTTGAAAGGTCTTGTAAAGTGCTATCTATGTGGTGGTGCTGGTCACATTGATGTAGAATGTGCAAATAACCACATGACTGAGTCTAATGGGAGAGAAGAGTCAATTAGTGCACAATGGAGTGATAATGATAGTGATGATTCCAATAACTATATCACTTCATCTTATGAAGAGGCAAATAATTTTGCCCTTGTAGGTTCTGTTCATAACTCTAGCCTTTCTAGAGTTCATGTAGTTAAGGAAGGAAAATCTGATTCAGGAAATGAATCTGTATCTGGAGATGATAGGCAGGATGACCAGTCATACAGGGAACATGATGACCAGTCATACAAGGAACAGGATGACCAGTCATACTTGGGTATGTGTGAAAAGTATGATGTCCTTTTTACTGAAACTTCCAAGCTTAAGGAAAGAAATCTCTTACTTGAAAGGAAGGTAAAGAACCTGGAAATTCTTAATTGCACTTTTAAAGAAGCAAATAATGAATTGAGTGAAAATGTTGAGACCTTGGAGAGTGAATGGGATTCATTGATTGTCATTAAAAATGTCATTTCAAACCAAGTGAATGTGCTTAAGGAAAACAACTTGATTGTCCAAGCCTCCAACAAGAATTTGTTGACTCAGATAATTGAGTCAAATGACACGATGATCAAGCTTACCATAGGGCTAAAAAAGTGGATAAAATGTTGAATATGGGTAAGGTTCATGGAGACAAAACTGGTTATGGTTATGGTTGTTCTAGTTTATGTGTTCCTCCTCCTTTGACCACATTTGTCAAGGAGTCAAATACAAAGTTTAATGTTTTAGAGCCAACTAGAACTCAAAGATTCATTCCTACTTGTCACCATTGTGGTGTGAAAGGTCACATTCGACCTAGGTGTAATGCTCTAAGGAATGTGTCTAGAGCAACCAATGCAAATGGCTTGAAGAACCATGTTTCATCTCTTAAAACATGTAAGCTTGCTGTTCTTTGTAAAAGGGATAAACATTCTTCACTTGCAAAATTTGGTTTCCCAAAACCAAAAAGGTTCATTCCTACTTGCCATCATTGTGGCACATTAGGACACATAAGACCAAAGTGTTTTGAGCTTAGGAATTTTGAGAAAAAGTCTTTTGTTCATTTCAAAAAAGTAAATGATGACTCACTTCAAACTCAAGTGAATGATCTTCTTTATAAAGTTGTCAAAATTCCTAAGGTGATCTTTTTGCCTCATAAAGTCTCAAAAGTGAAGCAAGTTTGGATCAAAAAGGAAGACCATGTTCTTCCTCATGTTGGTGACTAGTTTCTTTATTTTATGTATCTAGACCATTCTCTTGTTTGTGTGTGCTTCATGGAGTCTAGATATATTGTCATGCATTTGCACCTTGTTCTTTTGTTTTATTAGGATTCATTTGTTTTATAATTTTTAAATGTGGTCCTTGCATGCATGTCTTTCAATCATCTCTCTCACAGTGCTTTGAATCTTGGGTGATCAACAAAATTTCATGTTCTTTTGAACTTGTTCATATTTATCTTGTTGGTCTTGTCCAAACATTTTCCCTTGGTGGCAAGGTATACATCATATCCATTGTAGATGACTTCTTTGGGTTTATTTAGGTCTCATTCTTTCTTGAAAAATCAGAAACCTTTCAAAGGTTTAAATCTGTCTACCATCTTTTATAAAAAAGTTAAGATGACGAGTCATCTGCCTCTTGTTAGAATTAGAACAGATCATGGTTCTGAGTTTGAGAATTCTCAGTTTTTAAAATTTGGTGAGGTGATGAGAATTAAGCATAAGTTCTCTGCACCTATTACACCTCAGCAAAATGGTGTTGTGGAGAGAAAAAAAAAAAGAGTTCCTGTTGAGATGGCTAGGGTGATGCTCAATAGCAAAAATTTTGTTAAACATTTTTGGGCTAAAGCTGTAAATACAGCTTGTTACATCTCAAACAGGGAGTTTTTGAGGTATGGTGCCAAACAAACTCCCTATGTGCTTTGGAAAGGTAAGAAACCCAATGTGTCTTATTTTAGAGTCTTTGGTAGCACGTGTTTTATCTTAAGAGATTGTGAACACCTTACTAGTCTGCAAGTTAATACCCTTTTTCATTGGACTAGATGCCGTTGGCATGATGCGTATTTATCTTAGTTGCAGTATCTTTGTGGTAAGAAGGGGCAGCTTGAACAAAGGTATGATTTGGTTATTGAGGCCTATCCAAGTACAGTAGTGTTTTAGGGTTTAGGGTGAGGTACAACATAAATATTTTTAGGGTTTAAACCCTAAGCTACATCATTAATAATTAAGTTTTGAGCAAAATTGGATTAAAAAAATGACAATAATTGCTAGGCTTTGAAGTTGTTATAAAACTAGAGGGAGAAAATGTAGAGAGAAGTGATATGCTAAAGATAAAGCTTCACCATGTTTATTCATCTCTTAATCTTTGGTAGAACCACCTATTTATAGGCTTACAAGATAGAAGATTGAATACCATCATTTACAATATACCTATAGGTTACAAGTACTAATTACAAATACTTAGTGCATAGGTTACATAAAATCCAACGGTGGAATATTAAGAGGTATGGTGGTCATCCACCAACTCATGCATTTACAACACTCCCCCTTGGATGTCCACCATATAATAACATTGTTTCCTCATTAAAAACCTTGCTTGAAAAACCCAGTGGGACAAAACCAAAGCGAAGGGAAAAAGAGTGAAACTTTCTTCTGAATCATTGATATGGTGTTGGATGAGCTTATATTGCCTCGTTAAAACCTTGCTAGGAAAAATCCAGTGGGACAAAAACCTAGTCGAAGGGAAAAAGAGTACAACGTGCATCTGCCTTGAATGTAGTAGAATTGGGATGCTCCCCCTGATTGATATCTCCCCCTGATTAATATCTCTCCTTCTCTGATTTGAGCAATACAAGCAACATTGTCTTCATACATGATCATCTATCACACTATTCAACCTGCTTTTCACTTTTCAAATGATTGAAATCTTTAGGAGTACCAACAACTAATTTAGTAGTTAGAATATGTTACAACAATATCAAATTTGAATTCAAAATACTCAAACTCTTAGTGTTAACTCTTAATTAAGAATATTGTGGTACTTTATATCCTTCAAGAGGTTGCTTCATCCGATATATCTCAAATATTTCATGAGCTTTGAGGATTTTCATGTACCATATAGTCTTAATAAATATGCATTTAACACATACTATAAGTTTTGTGTTAAAGTAACAACCGCACTTATAGAAATGTGGATGCATTTACGATGAGATTGGAGACTAAAACCACATGTCTCTCCCAGAAAACCTTATGTCATATTAGTGATCTTATTTCACTTTACAAACACCAATTCGTAACCTTCATACTGAACATTTGTAATTTGGTGTTTGAGTTATAGGTTCAATATCCAACTCTTCTTATTTATGATAAATGGAATTGCCTATTTCCATTTTTGGCCAATCACTTAACTTGTCAACATTCATGAAACGTGATTTAATATAATCATAGCCCTTAATGATTGTAGTAGCTACTAATAAACCAAATGTATCATCAATTTGTGATCCCACAATTCTTATGTGCATGCACATGCATAATTTATAATCATCTCATTGCTTTGGGGTACCAATGCCTCTTCAGGGGCTTATGTTGTCACTTATGGGACAAACATCTCTTTTACAATGAATTATTTAGAATATGTGGATCATAAACTCCTATAGAGCGTTATTTTTTATAGGGCTTGAATTTTTCAAATAATCTCCATTTCTGAGGAGTTAAGTCTTTAGAACCTATATTTCTGACGTGCTTCAGGCATGCATTATATATATAGTCACCATGTTAATGGATTGAGATACGAGAATATCAATCTATGTTAGCATATGTACAACTTATATATGTATTATCTTGATGAGACAAAAGCGGATTGATTCAACACTATTTCACGACGTTCTTTAGGAATTGTCATTTCTCCCCATAACGGCGGGAAAATTGTCTCAAAATGTAGGAAAATAAACTCACAGTCGTTATCAAATATGTGACCATTTTAGTAGGCACATTCAGTAAAACTGGTGAAGTGATCCATAATTAGATGTTGTATAGGCTCACAAATATCCCCTTGAATTATTTCAGGAAAGATGGCTCAAAGTCAATTTTTGACTGAGATGATCTTATGACAGCTTTTATTTGTGAGCGTTCTTTGTAATGATATTGTTGGACAAGACAATAATTTGAGTCTTTAAACGATGTCCTTACAAATTTATACAAATCTTATGCATCATTGTGGGACATGGATTGCCAAGATAGTCATGTCACAACATAAAAGTTATTCGGTCAATGAACTTCTAGTTCATGACATCATAATCTTCAACTATAATAGTTGTGTAATATTGGGGCCTCAAGAACTTTTGGTTCATAACATCATAAACTTCCTACCCACAAAAGAAAGTAGGAAGTTTCTCCAATAGACGCCTCTGGCTATCAATATTGGGGCGATAATACAAAACATTACCATTATAAAACGAAATTAATTAATAACCTAACACAAATAAAATAAAATATAATAAAATAAGTAAAGTGGTATAAACAAGGAATAAAATAAATCAATTAAAGATTATGAAATTCCAAGATAATCCAATATTAATGTGGATTCAATATGTAGATAAAACTACAAGTTTAAGAATTGGATTTCCAACCAATTCAGGTTCATATAGGCACAAATAAGTAATGAACTTCAAGTTCATATATAGTATTAAGATCCATGAAAAACTATGAACTTCAGGTTCATATCAATATATATTCGAAACTTCAGGTACGAATACGTAGATCTAAATAAATTGAATTAATAGTTGTGCTTTGAACTTCATACTCAAATTGATGTATATGCACTCGAAACTTCTGGTTCAAGTTCTTGACATATGTAGGCCTCATGGAATTCTGATTTTGGTTAATACAAAATCGAGGAGTTTTATGTCCTTATGTGCTCTTTAAATTCGCGGAACTTCACGCCCTCAATTATTTGGAATCAAAGAACTTCAGGTTCTGATTCGATCAAAAGGACTCTATATCCTAATCTAGTTATATGATGAGGATCACGGAACTTCGGGCCCCTGATCTTTTGTATAATTCAAACTCATCATAATAATTAAGATCATACTTAAAATTAAATAAACAAACAAATAAAAACAAAAACATGGCATTATATTCATGTGTAATAAGAATAAGAATTTTTTTCTTAAACAAGCATGATGAAGTCTGATGGTGAGTACAAAGAAACTCTATACCATGTGATGACTCTAGCTCATATAAGAAGAAAGAAAATTCAAAGAAAGAAAACATACCAAGAGCAATGTCGTGCTGATAACGTGTTATAAAACTAGAGGGAGAAAATGCAGAGAGAAGTGATATGCTAAAGATAAAGCTTCACCATGTTTTTTCCTTTCTTAATCTTTGGTAGAACCACCTATTTATAGGCTTACAAGATAGAAGATTGAATACCATCATTTACAATATACCTATAGGTTACAAGTACTAATTACAAATACTTAGTGCATAGGTTACATAAAATCGAACGGTGGAATATTAAGAGGTATGGTGGTCATCCACCAACTCATGCATTTACAACAGAAGTAAGTTTATTTATGATGCGTTTGGATGAGAAAATTAAAAAGTAAAAAAAGATTTATAAATGATGGAATTTAAATTGAAGGAAATTAATGTTCTAGAATTTGTGAAGTTTCTTGTTGGGGTGACGGATTTAAAATAAGGAAATTAACCTTTATTTGTAAAGTTATCTTTTTTAGAAACTCAATTTCTCTTGGAATTTGAGAAATAACTACTTTTAGATAGAATTTAAAGTTGGGATTTATGACTGCAATATTCCATTTTTTTCCACAAGAATTTTTAAATTTCTATGTTTTTTTTAATCCAAACACGGGAATTAATTCATGTCAATTTAGAAATTCTAACTTTTATAAAAATCCCAAATTCATTTCCTTCATCCAAACACACTGTTGTACAATTAATGTCGAGAAAATATGAAATGAGAAAAGATACATAAAAAACTTTCCAAGTGCTGCAACGAAATTGTTGGGTGTCATAAATGTTTTCCATCTTTTATAGAACGGAAAATGAAAATGACACTAAAGGCACCAAAATTAATAAATATTCAAACAAACAAAAATTCCGTTTTTTTATTTTCCTTTTCTAAGCTGTAAAACCTATTGCTATATATTAAGCAGGGTACATTGTATCATGCCCATATGTAAGAACGCCAGTGTCTTTTTCTTTTCATTTTTTTCTTTCAATTAAGACACCCAAAAATCTCCGCTTTCAAATGGAGAAGCAAACCACCATCGCCTCTTCTTGTTTCTTTCTTTTATACATCGCCACTTTTACAGGTTAGTTCTTCATAACTAAATATAAATGTTCTTGATATCAGCCTTTATATTTTTTTTTAGACAAAAGAAAATTGTATTTATTTGTCCTTTTTATTGCTTTTGATATATAGTGGCAGAAGTTCTTGAAGCTCATCCTCACCTTCATCATCAGCACAACAGTCATAGCTCTGTGAAACTTTTCGTCTTCGGGAATTCGTATGTTGATACTGGGAATATCAAAAAGTCTGTGTCTCCTTCATGGAAGGAACCTTATGAGATCACTTTTCCGAGAAAGCCGGCTGGCCAGTTTTCGAATGGTCGTGTCCTCACTGATTATATAGGTTTGTTTCCTTTCTTTCTCAGGAGTATTTTCCTCTTCCAAAAATTTATGTTAGTTTATGGGTGTCAATGTCATTTTTTCCTCCATTAAATATAGTTAAGTTCATGGACCAAAGTGCGACAATGAGCAAAATTAGGAGGCAAAGTTCAATTTTGGTTGTTTATAGTATGCTAACATGTGAAATATTTGACATGTTTATTCGTCATATATTATTTAGATATAGAAAATTTAAATATAATTGTATTAGTAGTACTATGTTGGGATCGTATTGGCATAATTTTTTTTTTTTTTTGTAGGGAAGCATGAATTTTAATTTTCTTGAATTATTGTTTAACCAAATCTTTTTTATACAAATAAAATCTACTACGAATTAATTGAATTTACGAAAAGCTGGATTCGAACTTGAGTACAGGGCCGGACTCACTGCTCTAGTCAACTGGCTTAATCAAGTCTGCATTGTTTAACAAAACATTAAGAACAAAAAAGAACCAATTTTATTTTATTTGTTCCTCTTTGGAGGGACAGGTGTTTTCGATACATTGGTCAGTGGACCAAACTTGACCACCCAAATCGACTTTTTCGAACAACTACTTCAACAAAAAGTCTATGCCAAAAACGACGTCGTTAAATCGTCCATTGCTCTCGTATTAGTTGCGGGGAACGACTACGCTGCTCATTTTGGTAGACCAGGCAACGACACAAAGGTAAGTGGTTAATTGAACGGTTTTGTTGTCGTAAGTGCGTTTTGGTGATGTAGTGTTCTACTATTTAAATTTTTTGTTTCAAAATAATTAATTCAGGCACTTGATATAATTCCTCAATTCTATTAGCTTGTTCTTGTTTTGTAGTTGTTTATATTACTCTCTTGCATTGGTGTATTAACATTTCTTCTAAGTAACATCTAATATAAAAAGTTACTAACGTAATGGAATTTTTCTTCTAAAAAAGCTATAGAAATGTCACTTGAGTTTATACACCAATTTCAATAATAATTTAGTGCCAGCAGACAAATCATGGATTTTGAAAAACCAAAATGATATTTCTTAATAATTTTTTTTTATACAAGCGATAATCTACTCTAAATTAATCTGTTGTTATTATATTGTAATTATCATATGTCAGTAATTAATTATTCGTAGTCTACTATTTTGTGCATAGTCTCTCCCTGTTAAATTACTTTATCTGTAACAACCCGATCCTTAATTTATTTTTAATTATTAATTTATTCTAAGAAAAGACAATTATACTCCTAGAATATTTTATTATGTTTAAAAGTTGACTTTTTGACCGGGAAGGAATTTGAGAATTTCGATTGCACCGTTGGGTAGAGCATGACGAAACGAGTTCGTAGACATGCGGCACGCTCGATTCCAAGTTGTAACGAAGGAGGAAATGTCTAAAAACGAAAAGGACGTAATGGGAATTTTAAACTTGTACGGTAGCAACAGTGCCGCTACAGTCCGGGTGCTATTTATTTTCCTCCCCCTTTGGTTCGGCAGCAGCACCTCCCCTTCCCCCTATTACTATTCATCAGCTTGGTTTTCGAGCCACCACCGTCGCATCCGGCCACCGTTTGAGGTGGCACCAGTCCCAAATGAACTGGCTCGACGCCCTCTTCCTACCTCACCCCTCCTCCGCTTTTAACAGCGACACCAGTGGCCGGAAAATGGCCAAAACAGCCCGGTTTTTGTCAAAACTTCCCACCGTTCATTCTCTCTTCTCCGGCTGCCAAATTGGACGAATAAGGTATGGATTTCTAGCTATTTTTCGTGCTCTAGCTGATGGTTGGATAGGATTTGAGAAATTTCTAGGTTTGGCAGGTTAAGTTTCGAGCTAGGGTTTGGCCGGTTTTGAGATCGCAATTCCGGCCACTTCCGGCCAGTTGTTGGGGTAGGTCCAAGAATAAAAGTGGATTTATAGTTAGAAGGGCAGTTTAGTCTTTGTGCCCGGCATTAGCCAGGTGTCGGACACTCACAGGGTTCGGCTCAGATTCCAAAGTGGAATTTGGGTAGGGTCCTGTCATTATCAATGACCAATTTTTCTCGAAGAGTTGTGTTTGTTTTTCTTTTTTTTTTACATATATTTAAATTCAAGATTCCATCATTTTCTAGGGAACTTTAATCAAACACAAGATTATTGAAGGGTTTAGATGTTTCCGAACTATGTGGGGTTCTTGGCATGTCCATAAATACATACATGATATATAGAATTTTGAAGAGACTTTATACTAACTTGATCGCATTTGTATCTTCCAAATGACAGGATTTGGCAATGTTTACCAAATTTATTATTATTAAGCAGCTTACTGTGGATTTGAAGCGTATACATGATTTGGGAGTGCAAAAAATAGCGGTTACAACAATTGAGCCCCTTGGATGTCTTCCCAGCATAACTTCCTCTCTTTCGTATCAAAACTGCAATGAATTTGCCAATATGGCTTCAATGTACCACAACCAGATTCTGCTTCAAAAGTTGGAAGAGTTGAACAAGGAGACAAAGAATTCTGCATTTATCGACTTGGAACTCTATAATGCGTTTATGTCTGCAGTAAAGCCCCCAAAACATCATCAAGGTAATAAATCCTTTTTTCGCGAACGCTAATTGACCCTTCTACTAGTATTACTTTTGGATAGTGCTATTTGATTTATAAATACTCATCACCTTGCTCACGGCCGTTCTAAGAAAAGTAGGTACCATCCATATGGGTCCTTTTTAAATACGTCTATAAGGTGTGTTGAAGGAAAATGTGATCCTCCTAATATAATTTCACCACCACTAATTAAATAACGGGGTTTTATTATTTTAGGTTCGACCCATTCGAGACGCAAGTCTCTTAATTACAATCCCTTGCTTCAAGGGAACACCCTTTGATGCCATCATAAAGAAACAGAACGTTTGTGTTTGATTTTGCAACTGCTCCCAAGTCCAACCTCAGGATGCCTACGTATCCCTTGCGGGAATCAAGCCACTCGTAGTTCAAAGAATCGCAATGAATAAATGACTCATTGCGAGGGAAATTTGATTTGAATTGTATTGAGAAGTGTTTGAGTGAATTTAGCTGAATAAACCAGGGATTCGATATGGGATTGCATTTGGGATGGTTGCATCTAGACTGAATCTCTAGATTGCCTACGTACCCTTTCAAAGGGATCAAACCAACGTAGTTCGGAATTTGGGAATTAATGGGTAAGTGTGGCCCACTAATTGAGAATTTGTGTTTGAGAAATTTGAATTTAATCTCATTTGAATTTTCATGGGTAGATGACCCATGGAAAATTGGATGGTTTTGTACCACTTTCGTTCTTGTCCATGTCCAAGAAAAATAATGAGTAATTTTAATTATCCCATTAACTTTTCCTAAACATTGACAATTGCGTTTGGGGATTTCCATAGGTAGATGACCTATGGGAAAAATTGGAAATTAATGGATAAATGTGGCCCACTAATTAAGAATTTGTATTTGAGAGATTTAGAATTAATCTCAATGAAATTTGCATGGGTAGATGACCCATGGGAAAAATTGGAAATTAATGGATAAATGTGGCCCACTAATTAAGAATTTGTATTTGAGAGATTTAGAATTAATCTCAATGAAATTTGCATGGGTAGATGACCCATGGGAAACATTGGAAATTAATGGGTAAGTGTAGCCCACTAATTGAGAACTTGAATTTGAGAGATTTGAATTTAATCTCATTGAAATTTGTATGGGTAGATGACCCATGAAAAATTGAATGGTTTTGTACCACTTTTCTGATTGTCAATGTCCAAGAAAAATAATGAGTAATTTTGATTATCCCATTAATTTTCCCTAAACAAATTGACAATTGCACTTGGGAAAGTGCTTTGGCGAAATCTGGTTAAGATAAACTAGAGATTTATACTTGATTGCGGTTGTGTCTATTGGGATGTTAGACTGCCTACGTACCCTTGACGGGATCAAACCGACGTAGTTCCAAAAATTTGGGAATTAATGGGTAAGTGTGGCCCACTAATTGAGAATTTGTGTTTGAGAAATTTGAATTTAATCTCATTTGAATTTTCATGGGAAGATGACCCATGGGAAGAATTAGAAATTAATGGGTAAGTGTAGCCCACTAATTGAAAATTTGTGTTTGAGAGATTTGAAATTAATCTCATTGGAATTTGCATGGGTAGATGACCCATGAGAAATAATGGAATGGTTTCGTACCATTTTTTATTGTCAATATCAAAGAAAACTAATGGGTAATTTTGATGAACCCACTAATTTAATTTGATCATTGGCACATGCATTTGTATCCATACATGATTTGGAGGACTTGAGATTAATGGGCTCTTGTGATTGACAAACCCGTTAATCCATATTGATGCCCATTCGGTAACTTTTGAGAGTGAGCTTGAAGCTCGAAACATGACCAATCATTTATTTGGATTAGAGTCACGGTCGTAGTATGGTTGAGTCGCTTGACATAGCTTCTTTGCCACAGTGATTGATTCTCATATTTCTTGTTGGGATTTTGTGAGCATGTTTGGTAGCCATCTTGCATTTGAGCACTGGGCCAGATATACCTGAATGCCATAAGCACTTTATTGAGCCTTCTTGACTATCAATTGATTTAGTTCTCGTGAACCTTTGCTGACACTTTTGTACACTTGCTTAGCTTGGTGTTACAAGTAGTGAACTCAATCCTTCGTCCCTTGGAATACAAAGGGGCACAAGTGCGTAGACACTTTGTTTCCACCTGTTGCAGGCACCAAAAGTGATGTGAGGGACTTGAAAGACTTCATGAGTCTTGGTCCAAGTAGGACTTGCACAATGACAGTTGAGGATGAAACTTGGAGCAAATCATTGGTCCTTTTTAAATGGACTTGCAAGCAAAGCGTGAGGCACTTCTGTTTTTCCTTTAACTTTTATGCTTTATGTGTCACTAAAATCTTGCATGTGCAGCCACTAGTATCTTCAGCAAGTTTACTTACTCAGATTATCAATGAAAACCAATTTGCTCAACCACATTTTATTGTCCTTTCGTTGTTGTTGCCATGTATTGCTAAAGGCATCCTGGGATGGGAGCATTTGAGCAGCATAGCCACATGATGATTGGAATCATCATGACAATCTTGCTTGGCATTTGGATGCTTGAAGGCATCGTAGAGAGACCCAGCCATCTTGAATTGGTCTTGAGAAACGTGTTGTACTGCGCCAGCCCCACAGCAACACCATTTTTTTTATCATAAGCTTCATGCAATAGAATTTGGACTCATAATTCAAATTCCTTGTTTTGCTGTATGTAGAGTTGCAGCCCATCCCTTTTTCATAATCTTGGATTCACTTTGGACATGCGGGTCCGTGAAGTCCAAGACTTCTTTTTTTTTTCTTACTCTGCTGCAACTCAAAGAGGAAGAAGTCCTCTTCCTTTGAATTCGCAAGTGGTGGGTTCACCACCACACTTAACTCTTCATTTTGTTTTGCTTTTTCAGCATGGCTGATTTTATTCTTTAGCTTTCACGTGGAGGGGCTCACCTTCGCAGGCTTTATTCATTTATTTTTTCCATTGAACTAACATAGCTTTTGCATAGGCAGCAAAAGCAACAGCAACAAAAGACATTCTTGTCAATTGGGTGACTTTAGGATTTTCCTTTGCAAGTGACGTGGAGCCAAAAGAACCAAAGCCCCTTGTTGTCTTTTGCTGTAACATCCCAAGGTTAATAACCAAAGAGATAATTGGCAGGAAGTGGAGTTCCACTTTGTTTCTCCTTGCTCATCGCCAGCTACATACAAAGAGCACAAAAAGAAACCTCTTGCTTTGCACATGGTGAGTTCACTTTCACAGGCTTTTTCTGTTGATGTGCAAACAGCAGATAAAATTTTTTCCCACTGCAGATATGTATGCAGCTTTCATTTAAAAGACAATTAACTTGTCTTGTTGTCATTGGAGGACAAAAGGCAGTCGGTACCATGACTGGGTATTTGAGTGAATGCCTTCGTTAACTTTTTCTTCCTTTTCTCTGTCTGCTATCTCTCTGCGGCGCAACCCATGTCAAAACCTCAGTTCGTGCTTTCCTTGCAAAGCCACCAGATTTGGTTTTGTGATGGTTAGCCCATCATGATAAGCCATCCTTACGGAGTGCTTGTGAGTTGGATGTTGAGCACATCCTGGAAGCGTCAGAGCGGAGCTGCACCTCGGAGCATATCAGGACTTGACCTCATGATGACTATAATCATCTTGACTGTCAATCCATAGCTGGATGTCCTGGAGGTGTTTGATCCTTGGAGAGATTACTGACCCTTTTTATGATGATAGAAATCATCATGGGCAGGAACTCTTGAGTTGAACAGAACCTGAAATCTTGAGCAAAGATCAGAAAATTGTGCCATGAAACTAGTATTTTTACCTTGAAATGGCTCTTCTCTGCCTTCCTTTTTCTTTTTCTCTCCTCCCACCGTTCTCTTCTCTGCCTTCCTTTCCGTCCCCCCTTTTTTTTTCTTCGTGTCATGCCTCTTATAGAGGCTATCTTATGATGAGTTTGAATTCAAGCCTATGACCACTTCTTAACTGAGATACTTATCTCTTGGTGTTTCAAAACCACCGAAATACATCTATTTTATTTTTACATTTTTTTCTTGATAAGGTTGCAGGGACAAAACAAATTCAATTCTAAACCAAGTCAAATTCTTGGCTAAATGCTTTTGTGAAAATTTTCCGTTCAACAGATGCCTTCTCAAGCGTTGTGCATAAAATGACTTTTTATGTGCAACGCTTGATAGCTTTCCCTTTGAACTGCGAATCCCCTGACTTTTCTTGTATTAATTAATTAATTAATTTTTGTTGAAACCATTCAGGAAATGGACGTGCAAGGTTGATTCGGTTTTGAGCGAGTCTTTGATTCGCATGGTAGGAAATTTGTCTCTGGCCCCCAATATGCGAGATCACTGCCTTTGAGATCTGTGCAGCTTAATGTACCCCCTGAAGGCCGTGCAACCCGGTATACCACCGCCTCTGTAAATTCTGGGTATGCAGAAGATAAGGTGATTTCAGTATGCCAAACGCATCGTGCTGTGTTTACAGCACATTGTTTGGCGGATGTGAATAATGAAGTGGATGGAGACATATTGCATAAGGCAAAAATTATATGGTGCCATAGCAATTTCCCGATATCCTTACGAGTGTTGCGCAAATATATGGAGAGCATTTTGTGAATTATGGGGGCCCTTGTGCAACACCTTTCATCATGGCAATGGTGAGATGGGGATTTTGGTGATTTACGACTGCACTTAGCTACTTACTTTTTTTTTTTTTTTTTTTAAAGCTAAGTTGCCTACGTACCCTATAAAGGGATCAAGCCATACGTAGTTCACCCCTTGATTCTCAGGGGAAGGAAGGGACAAATGGATTTTGTGGCCGCATCTAGTGGCAAGACTAGACTGCCTACGTACCCCTTTTGAGGGATCAAGCCGCCGTAGTTCCTTTCCTTGGACTGCCCTCTCGGGTTTTCAGCCCACGAAGGGTTTTTTTTTTTATAGCTCTAACTTTTGCTTGGACCGCCCTTTAGGGTTTTCAGTCCAACGAGCTTCTTTTTTTTTTTTTTTTTTTTTTTTTTTTTTTTTTTTAAGCTCTAACTTTTGCTTGGACCGCCCTTTTGGGTTTTCAGTCCAACGAGCTTTTTTTTTTTCTCACCATCAGGCATAAAACTTCTTGACGAATTTCCCATTCACACAAGGGTATACGCACTTGCCTTCGGCGTTTGACAACTCATAGGCACCCCTGGAGAAAACCTTAGTAATGACGTAGGGCCCCTCCCACTTGGGTTCAAACTTACCGTGCATTTTCCTAGTAATGACAAATGGTCTTCGGACAGTTAAAACCAAATCTCCAATTGAGAAAGATCTGAACTTAACTTTTCTGTTGAATGCCCCTGCAACCTGAGCTTGATATATTTCGAGCTTTTGTTGAGCTGCCAGTCTTTTCTCATCGAGGGCTTCCAGCTCTGCCAGTCTCACATATGCGTTTTCGTCGGGGTTTGTCAGCTGTAGAGCTACCCTTAACGATGGCAATTGGACTTCTAACGGTAGAACAGCCTCGGAGCCAAACACCAAATTGTAGGGTGTACATCCTGTTGAATTGCGTATGGTCGTCCTATAAGCCCATAATGCTTCAGGGAGGCGCTCATGCCAGTCTCTTTTATTTCCTGAGACCGTCTTCTTTAGGATGTTGCACAGTACCTTATTGAAAGCTTCAGCTTGACCGTTTGACGACGGATTGTAACTCGCGGAAAACGAGTGTTGAAATCTATACTTCTCGCACAACTTGGTCATGGACTTGCACTTGAAATATAATGCATTGTCGGATATTATCTTCGATGGAACCCCATAACGGTAGATGATATGATTTCTTATGAAGTTTGTAACATCGTCTGCTCGTACCTCCTTTAAAGGAATCGCTTCAGCCCATTTAGAGAAGTAATCGGTCGCGGCCAAGATGTACTGATGTTGACGTGATGACTTAGGCTTTATCATGCCAATAACATCTAATCCTCAAGCTTCAAATGGCCAAGACAAAGTAGTCGGATGTAATTGTTGGGGTGGCTGGTGAATAAAGTCTCCATGTAACTGGCAATCTTTGCATGCGGTTGCAAATTTCATTGAGTCTTGGACCATTGTTGGCCAGTAATAACCCAATCTCTTCAGTTGGTTTGAGAGTTTTGGACCAGCTTGATGGGTACCGCAAGTGCCAGCATGAGTATCATGAAGGGCCTTAGTTGAGTCTTGTTTCGACAGACACCTTAACAACATACCATCAAATGATCTTTTGTACAAGGTGTCATTTAGGTACAGAAATCGAGTGGCTCTGCGTCGGACTTCAGCCTTTTTCCTTGAGTCATTTGGCAACTTGCCTTGTCGGAGATACTCGATTATGGGATGGCGCCAATCAAGATCATCTGGTTCCCCCTCACATTCGGAAGCCGTAATGACGTTTGAATCAACAACTTCTTCAATTCTCTCTATAGCTGGGGGTAGTAAGTGACGTTCCCCAACAGTGATTTGGATATCCCTTTCGTCAGGTAGTGTTAACGATGCAGCCAAATTAGCTAGTGCATCAGCTTTATCATTTTCCGACCTTGGGATGTGGCTAACATGGATGTCTTGAAACTGTGACATGAGATACTTTGCCCTTTCATGGTATGGGACGAGAGTAGTATTTCTGACCGCGTATTGGCCATTCAACTGTCTAACGACTAACTGTGAATCACCGTATGCTTGCAAATAATCAATATGCATCTCGAGAGCAATTTCAAGGCCAATGATGAGTGCCTCGTATTCTGCCACATTATTAGTAAAGAGAATGAGTATGGGATTAAGCCCCCAGACGGCGTGATGAATACTACTCCTGCCCCAGCTCCTTTTCCTCTTGCTGCCCCATCAAAATATAACTGCCATACAAGTGCTTCTGTCGTGAACACCTCTTCGTCGGGCAAATCATTAGATAACTCCATGTTGTCAGGAGTAGGATGAGCAGCCAAGAAATCAGCAAGAGCCTGCCCTTTGATTGCCTTTTGTGGCACAAACTTTATCTCGAACTCAGAGAGAAGGAGAGACCACTTGGCTATTCGCCCAGAGAGCACAGGCTTGGACATTAAATATCGGAGTGGATCTGCCTTGGAAATCAAAAGGACTCTATGAGAGAGGATGTAGTGTCGTAGTTTCTGTACAGCGAACACCAAAGCGAGGCAGACCTTTTCGATCGGGGTGTAATTTTGTTCTGCCCCTACGAGAGTTCTACTCAAGTAATATAACGCATTTTCCTTTCCATCCTCGTTGTGTTGGGCGAGCAATGCACCTAATGAGCGTTCTAATGCCGCAATGTATAGGATTAAAGGCTTCCCTTTGATTGGCGCCATTAGAACTGGCGGATTTAACAGGTATTGTTTAATGCTTTCCAAAGCATTTTGGCATGCTTGATCCCATATAAACGGAACATCCTTCTTCATTAGCCTTGAGAATGGTTGACACCTTCCAGAGAGATTTGAGATGAATCGTCGTATGTAAGCTAGTCTTCCTTGCAGCCCCCTCAGCTCCCTTAAATTTCGAGGGGGAGGCATCTCACGGATTGCCTTGATTTTTGAGGGATCAATTTCAATTCCACGATGTCGGACGATAAAGCCAAGGAATCTACCAGAACTTACCCCAAATGCACATTTTAAGGGGTTCATTTTCAACTGGTGCTTTCGGAGTCTATCAAAAACTCGTTTTAAGTCCCTCAAATGATGTTCTCTTTTTCTGGTTTTGACAACCAAATCATCAACGTAGCATTCAATGGTATTGTGAAGCATGTCATTGAAAATTACCGTCATGGCTCTTTGGTAAGTCGCCCCTGCATTTTTCAACCCAAAAGGCATCACAGTGTAGCAATATATTCCTTTTGGAGTGCGGAAGGCAGTTTTCTCTTGATCCTCTGGAGCCATTTTTATTTGGTTGTAACCTGAGAATCCATCCATAAATGATAGAGCACCGAAACCGGTTGTAGCGTCTACTAATAATTCTGTAATTGGGAGTGGAAACTCATCTTTTGGGCATGCATCATTGACGTCTCTATAGTCCACACATATGCGTAGTGCCCCAGTTTTTTTGAGGACTGGGACGATATTGGACAACCAGGTGGGATATTGGACCTCTCTGATAAAGCCCGCGGCAATAAGCTTGTCAATCTCGATTTCTATTTGGATTGTTAGCTCTGGCCGAAAACGGCGTGGAGCTTGCTTCACCCATCGAGCCTCATCCGGTATCCCAAGCTTGTGAACTGCAACGTTTGGGTCTAAACCTGGCATGTCTTGATAACCCCATGCAAATACATCTCGGTACTCTTGTAACAGTTGTGTGTATTCTTCTAACTCTTGCGGTGTTAACAAAGCACTGACAAAGATAGGCTTTGGGTTGTCAACCGTACCGAGATTAATTTCTTGCAGATCATCAATTGTGGCTTGACCTCCCTCCTCCATTTGTGGTGGAGCTGGTTGGACTATGTCGATGAATTCCTCAATATCTTGAGGACTATCATCTTGGTCCACTGTTTCTTCACAAGAGGTGCAATTGACCTGGACAAGGTCATCCTTTATTTTCACCCTTTTGATCGTTTCGCTCACAGCTTTCTCTTGACTCTTAACTTTCCATTTCCTTTTATTATGGACCTTCCCTTGTTGAGAACTGGAAGGGTTCTCCAAGCGTTGAAAGACTGAGATGCGGGGTGGTTGTCTGCCCCCTAAGCGTTTGAACACGGAGATGCGAATCGGCTTTATATTCACCTCATCTTCCCTAAACATAGCTTGTTCCATATTAGTGAGTATCTCAGGCTCGGAGGCTTCCAGATATGGCCTTCGAAGAGACACTTTGAGTCCGCCACTCTCATTTTGAACTGTGAGGCCAGCATTGCTTTTCTTTGCTTTTCTGCCTTTAAGTTCTATCTTTAATGGAGCAGATGTTGTTTCTGACAATGATGCCTTTTTGTGAAAAACTACACGTTTACTTGGGCCATCGTTTTTGCCAAAAGTAGTCGAAATGACCAAACTGCCCCCTGGGATAGACTGATTGATCTTACGAAGAGGACGAGTGTAACTTGCTGTCGTCAGTGACTCCATTGTTTGTTTCAATGAGCTTGTTTCCTTTTCACTAGGCTCCTTTTTTGAAGTCTTGACAATTATCTTTGGCTTGGGAGCCTTTGCAGTCAGGACTTCTCCCACTTTTGAGGATGACGCACCACGAGGTTTTAGCTTCACTCGGATTACTTTTGAAGGTTTGGATACTTCTACATTTTGGGCTTTTCCTGTTTCAACAGTCGCCCTTTTCTCCTTATCAACCTTTGATGGCTGTGTAAATGAGAGACCAAGTGGGTTGTAAAACTTCGCATCAGAGTAATTTACCTCTTCCCCTTTGAATGGGTCCATGTCAGCTGAAACACTCTTGACTTCCCCATCCACCAAGTATTTAAAGCACTGGTGAAGTGTAGAAGGGACTACGCCATATGTATGGAGCCATGGACGTCCTAGCAGGACGTTGTATGAAGTATCAGCCTCGATCACATGGAATAGGGCGTCTGAATATAAGTCTCCTATTTCCATTTGCAATGCGATAGAGCCCATGGCCTTTTGCCCAAGTTGATTGAACCCTTGAATAGTCAGCATAGAGGGAGACAGCTGTCGAGCACTCATCCCTATAGCATGGAGCGTCTTTAATGGGATAATATTCACGGCCGAACCACAATCTAACAAGATTCGATTAATGGTTGTGCCTCCAACTTCGCCAGTGACATACAGAGGTCGATTATGGAATTTGGACCCCAGTAAAAAGTCATCTTCACCAAAGGTAATTGCTGCCAGACATGATGCACAAAACTTCGATGTTTCAGTTGTGTGGACATCTGCTGATTTGAAACATGACTTATACAAATCTGGGTTCATTAAAGCCATTACAAGTGCCTCCCTAAGTTCCCTCGACATTTGTAAAGCGTCGTAGACACTTAGAGGAGCGGGGATGCGCTTAAGATGAGCTAGAATATCATACTTAACTATATGTGATTGTGATGGCTCCTTTGCTTTACTAGTATCGGGCTTAGAATCCTTTGCTTTTGGAGAGGAAGGTGGAACTTCCCCTGCAACAGTTTTTCCTGACAAGAAGACCTTAATCTCTTTCGCCTTTGGCTTCTTCTCGGTTTTAGAGGGATCAGCTTCCTCATTTTGTTGTGCTTTATCAGCAGATGGGATGCTTCGACCGGAGCGGAGATTAATCTCATCAACTTCTGTGTCGACCTCATATTCCTCCAAAGAAACCATGTTGCATTGAATGATTTCTTCCTCAACTTCAGATTCACTCGAGAAAAACTCAATTGGCAAAAACTCAGTGAGTGTGACAGGGACCCTTGCGGGTTGCTCATATTCATCTTCTTGGGTGATTTGAACTTTCTTTTGCACTTTCTTCTTCCTCCTCTTATTTTTCAAGGGTGGCATGCCTCGAATCTTGACACCCGGACGAGTCGTAAATCTGTGATTGGGTGGGAGATATTTAGCCATGTGCTTGGCCCTTTTAACAAATGTCGTCCACCCCTCAGCAAATTCGTCGGTTGAAGAGTCTTCCCATATTTCTAGACTGGGTGCAGCCACAAGCTCATGAAGAGTAGGAATTTGAAGATCATTAGACCATGGTGCCTTCGGACAAGCATGTACGATTGTACCCCGATGGTCGGTATTAATACCTGCAATTTTCGCTCCATCTAGTAATGCAGTGATGGGTGTGAGCTTTTCTTCTATCATATTTGTCGTAGCTGAATGATGTCGGGAAGAGGAGTCTATCTCCAAACCGCCATTGTTGAGGAGCTCTTGGATTTTATCCTTCAGGATATAACAATCCTCGAGCGTATGACTGACAAGGCGATGATATCGACAATACCTAGGGTCATTTGTCTTGTTGGCCTCAGCAGGACGTTTTGATTCTGGCAGAGCAATAGCATTGGAGGCCAGAAGTTGGTCAAAGATTGCTTCTACATCATCATCATCGAAAGAATATTTGACCTCTTTGCGTTCTTTAAGAGTGAGCCTTTTAGGTGGGTCTTTGTTTTGGCCTTTGTCATTTTTCTTTTCAGTTTTGACGAAAGTGGCCAACGACTCTCCTTTCATGGACTTCTTGTCATTTTTCTTTTCCCCAAATTGAATTTTTTGGGACGCGGACTTTTGGCGAGCAATTTGTCTTTCAACATTGCTCGCCTTTGACACCAAAGCGTCAAATGATTGGGGTTCAGCAGTGGCGACGAAAGTCGCAATGTCTGGCATGAGGTTATTGTAGCACATTTGCACTGCTGATAGCTCAGTAATTTTCTCGGGGCATTGAAGATTGAGACTCCTCCATCTCATAATAAAGTCATTAGCACTTTCCCCTGGCTTTTGGGCAGTTTTAGCTAGGTCCATGATCGAGACCTTCTTTTTAGAACTGACAAATTGTGCCAAAAATGCTTTTTGCATGTCGTCCCACGTCAAGATAGAGCCTGGCGGTAGCTGTGTATACCAAGCGAAAGCTGATCCTTTTAGGGATTGGACAAATTGGCGCACCAGGAGAGCGTCTGACTGAGATGTCTCGCCACATGCTGAGTAAAAATGTGCCAGATGTTCATGGGGTGAGCTATTTATGCCATCAAATTTATCAAATATGGGCCGTTGATAACCCTTCGGGAATGGTATGGCATCATAGTGAGAAGGGAAGGGTTTTCGATACCCTTGAACAGGAAGCGCTATGGACAATTGGAACTCACGAATTCCCTCAGCAATTAATGCCTTCATGTCGTTTGGGGAAATTGTGCTTGTAGAGCTCTCTGCTTTTTCCTCTTTTGTTTGTTGTTCATGGGTCATCGATTCATTTGTTTTGCCCCTGTCTTGCTCTCCTATGACGGCTTTCCCTTTCAACTTTGCTGATAGTAACGCTATTTCCGCGTCTTTCTCTGCTAACTTCTGCTGCATTTCCCTTCGCAAGTCTTGCATCATCTCTTGGATTAAGGGCAACTGGTCCTCAGTATTAGAAGTACCAGTCATCATGACTTGCATGCTTTCCACCCCGTCATGAAGTTTGGCCCCTTGGGATACTGCACAATCATTCTCTTGACTTTGAGATACGGGATCATCATAAAGAGGATTCCATTGCAAATAATCGTCCAAACGGGTTGAGTTTGGAGCGGATAACTCGGGAATAGTCATCCCCATCATGTCTCGGGATTTGGAACGAGTCAATGGACCCATGTAGGACCTTGACAGCTCTTGAGATTTCGGGACTCCCCCTTGTGATACGGGATTTTGATCCCTTGAAGCATCAGTTGTCGTCACCTTTTGCATACGCCTTCTTTGTGGATGAGGTATATTCACCACCTTCTTCTCCATGATGATGGATTTGTTTTTACCCTTAGAAGAGCACGGGTAAACCTCTTGTGATGTGGATTCCACAGCGTGGGTTTTTGGACTTGACGGAGGTTCGGCCCCTTGGGCCTCAGCGTTCTCCACAGAGTCGTCCTTTTGACCTTCCTCACTAGTTTCATTGTCCTCACTAGTTTCATTGGTGGAAGTCATCAGAACAGAATCTGTAGGATATAGGTCGACCGGGATTGATCCAATCATGATTTGGACCAATTGGGTAGCATTTGTCCTCTTGGAAGTCGGCACAGCCAGGGTGCTCGAGGTGTTCTTGCCTTCAGTCACAAACGGGCTTGTCCCCGAAAGCTCGGCCAAAACTGCCTCAATAGACTCCCTCTTTGCTTCTTTCTTTCTTAAAGCGCGCGCAGCCCTCTTTCTTGCATTTCGGAGAGCGTTCTTGGAAGGTGCTTTCTTCAATTGGGTCTTGACAACCTTAGGAGTGACCTGAGGCTTGACCCTCTGAATAGGCTTTGGAACGGCGCACTTGATGAGGCTCTCACCAACAATGAAAGTCTTTTTGAACCCCACTCGTTTGGTGCACGCATTCCAGGTAGCTTCGATCTTATGGAAGAAAATGGTAACTTGTGGTGCCATCGAATAGGGTTTTGTTAACCTGCGGCATACACAAAAATAAAAACATTAGTCACTTTATGATTGGAGATGAAAAGGTAAATGGATCCCACCGGGCGTGCCAAAAATTATGTTGAAGGAAAATGGTGATCTTCCTAATATAATTTCACCACCACTAATTAAATAATGGGGTTTTATTATTTTAGGTTCGACCCATTCGAGACGCAAGTCTCTTAATTACAATCCCTTGCTTCAAGGGAAAACCCTTTGATTCCATCATAAAGAAACAGAACGTGTGTGTTTTGATTTTGCAGCTGCTCCCAAGTCCAACCTCAGGATGCCTACGTATCCTTTGCAGGAATCAAGCCACTCGTAGTTCAAAGATTCATGATGAATAAATGACTCATCACAAAACGAAGAATTTGAATGGGTTTAATTGAGGAGTTTGAGTGAATTTAGCTGAATAAACCAGGGATTCGATATGGAAATATGTTTGGGATGGTTGCATCAAGATTGAATCTCTAGATTGCCTACGTACCCTTTTAAAGGGATCAAACCAACGTAGTTCGAATTTGATTTGTGTAAAGGTAGATATTTGATTTTGGGGGAATTTGGTTGATGTAACCAGTGATTCAAATTGGTTGCGGTTGCGCCTATTGAGATGTTAGACTGCCTACGTACCCTTAACGGGGATCAAACCGACGTAGTTCCAAAATTCAGAAATTAATGGGTAAGTGTGGCCCAATAATTTAGAGTTGTTGTCTTTGAGACGATTTGAAGATTTTCATAGGTAGATGACCTATGGGAAAAAATTGGAAATTAATGGGTATGTATGACCCAATAATTTAGAATTTGTATCTTTAAGATAATTTGGGGATTTTCATAGGTAGGTGACCTATGAGAAAATTTTGAAATTAATGGGTAAGTGTGGTCCACTAATTGAGAATTTGTGTTTGAGATATTTGAATTTAATCTCATTGAAATTTTCATGAGTAGATGACCCATGAGAAAAATTGGAAATTAATGGGTGAGTGTGGCCCATTAATTGAGAATTTGTGTTTGAGATATTTGAATTTAATCTCATTGAAATTTTCATGAGTAGATGACCCATCATTGAAATTTTCATGAGTAGATGACCCATGAGAAAAATTGGAAATTAATGGGTGAGTGTGGCCCATTAATTGAGAATTTGTGTTTGAGATATTTGAATTTAATCTCATTGAAATTTTCATGAGTAGATGACCCATGAGAAAAATTGGAAATTAATGGGTGAGTGTGGCCCATTAATTGAGAATTTGTGTTTGAGATATTTGAATTTAATCTCATTGAAATTTTCATGAGTAGATGACCCATGAGAAAAATTGGAAATTAATGGGTGAGTGTGGCCCATTAATTGAGAATTTCTTTTTGAGAGATTTGATTTTAATCTCAATGAAATTTGTATGGGTAGATGACCCATGGGGAAAATTAGATCTCTGTAAATTTAATGGGTAATTATTTGGATTACCCATTAATTACTATGGGCTTTTGAAAATCAATGGACAATTATTTTTGACAGTCCATTATTTTATTTCGGCCTGTGATATTTTGACTGGCCCATTTTTTTGGACATGTGAAGAAGAGAGAAAAGAAGGAAAGAAGAGAGAGAGTTGAAATAAATCCAAAACACAAACAAAGTGGCTGACGCCACTTTTTATTATTTTTATTTTTTTGTCTTTTGACTTCTTCTTTTTTTTTTCTTTGAATTTCTTCCCCCTTTTGAAACCAAGTGGCTGACGCCACTTTCCCATTTTTTCTTACTCTTCTTCCATTTTCTCTTTCGACAGGAGTCTTCCTTCTTTTTTTGTTATTTGCTGCTACTATCTGCAGTATCAGGCCGACCAACAGCCAACATGGTTGTCTTCCTTTTCAAGCACAGCTTATTTTTTATTTGCTGTGAGATTAAACCCCCAATGATTTTGTTTGTGGGTTTTGTACCCAAATGGGAATTGTGCTCTTGAGAACTCACTGAAAGAGTTTTATGCCCAAAAAAAATGGATATACCATTCAGGGTATTTGATTGAGGGTTACACACCCATGATGGATTTCGTATCCAAGATTCTTGAGGGTGAAACGCCCAGGCTTTATTTCAAGGGTGAAAACCAATATTTGCTTTGAGGGTGAAAACCCATATTTGTTTTCAGGGTGAAATACCCAAACTTTGTTTCTGGGGTGCAAAACCCAAACTTGTTTTGAGGGTGAAAACCCATATTTGTTTTCAGGGTAAAAACCCATATTTGAACATCCAAGAAATTTTGATTCAAGGTTGCCAAGGGTTGCCACCCTACATGGATTGCCATCCATTTGATTGATTAAAGGGTTGCCACCCAAAAAACGGAGGACCTCAAGAGAGGAGCCTTGATTGCCTCTGTCATATTTCTTCAGCATGGCTATGCATCCTCCATGTTCCCCAAGCCTTGTTGGCCTTTTTTTGGTATCTCTTCAGAGTCTGCCGCTGTGCTCCTTTTCTTTCTGCAGCCTCACGGCTGCCTCCCCTTTTTTTCTTTTCTCTCCTCCTTTTATAAAGTCCTTGTGAGAGTTTTGAGATGGCAGAATCCCCATTCAAATTGGACTCCTCCCCCCAAAATAGGAGCCACTAAACTCTCTTAAACGTTTTCATTGGTTTAGACCCCCACCTTTTTCCAAACTTCCCCCCACCTTTTCCAAACTTCCCCCCACGTTCCAATATTTTGTGATTTTTGTGATTTTTTTTATTCCAACAAGGTGGTGGTCAATAAATGTGGTCATACTCATATATATATGTCTATACTCAATCACATTCTTTTTTGGTAGCAAGATATTCGACATTCCAGATTAACACACTAAAGCCATGTTGTGTTGGGGTGAGCAATGAATACTCATGCGGGACTCTGGATCAGACTGGTGCAAAGAAGTACATTATATGAGATAATCCTGATGTTTCTTTCTTTTGGGATACAGTACACCCTTCGCAGAATGGTTGGCATGAAGTTTATGCCGCTATTAAACCTTCTCTCCATCAATTGTATTCGTGATTTGTAGTGTAGTTTAAACTTTGCCCCTAGAAGGTTGGATTGCATGAGAATCGTGAATGAACAGGTTCACCATGAGAAAATTAATGTACATTCGAATGCCAATTTTTGTTAACTAATCGTGAAGAAGTGTGTGTTACATTATTGAACAGATGAGCTTTTTATTTGATTTATTTATTCATGCAATTATATATTTAACAGTTTATTAATATTTTTGGGGACATATCATGCCTATTGATCTGAGTTGCACTAGTAAGTGAGGAAGGGGCTGCCAGAACAAAGGTTACAAAATCTAACAACTATGTAATTAATTCTTTCATCCAAACGGAGGGTACATAGCAACACCAACTCGATCACTCAAAAATCACATTAGAAGGGAGAGGAGAGATTTAAAGGTTCTCCCATTCAACAATATCTTCCAAATTCAGGAAATTACATACAAAGTTATACAATTTTTCATATACCATCAAGAATTTATATCCACCGTCTCACTTTCTTGTCAAATATCCCTCCTCCATATGTAGAAATGAAAATCTCAACAAGAACAGGAAATTGCATCCAAATAAATAAGGTGACTGGAACGCTGGAGAGGAAAATGATTGGAATGACAATCCATAGTTTTTCATGAAGCATAAGGAAAAGAGCAGAACAAAAGGCAACCATCATGGAAGCGATGGAAATCAAGAGTGTTGAAAGGCCGATTATCATCTTTGTGGGTAAGGATTTTAGAAAATCGTCTTCTGCATATCGTGATGTAAGGATTCCCAAAAACATCAACACTGAAGTGGTGGAAGAAAAGAGTGATATAGCATCTGAAACTATAAAAACCAAAAACATCTTTTCATCTAAGAACAAGGGAAAGCCTGTTCCTCCATTGTTTCCACCAGGCACCGTGAAGGCTGCAGCAAACATGATGGTAATAGTGAGAGCACCTACAACTGTACAAGAGGTTGCTGCATCTTTCATCCACTTTTCTCCTTCTTCCTTCAATTTATTATGGTTCTGGGTAAATAGTTCATGGGGTCTCATACCCTGTTTATTGAAAGCTCCCACTCCCGAGGGTAAAACTACAAGACTTTTCACCTCCTGCATTTCATTAAACAAATAAACCTCAAGTTCGTTGTGGCTACCAAGTAACTAACACTAGAATCACTGCTTTTATGGAAGGCAACATAACACATGAAAGAAATACGACAAGGAGCATTGTTGACCACAACGTAATAAAACTTGTCAGGATTTCATTGTTGTTTGCTTGTTTACTACCTATTTTTTATGAAGCAAGTCAAATTTTTCTAGTTACTAAATATTAGTTTGTATGTATCTCACCTCGTGCATTTCATTAAATAAAACCTTTCAATAAGAGAATGCAAAAGACAACAAGCCCCTGAAGAGTTTCGTAAAATTATTAGACATAAACAAACTAAAAAGCAGAGCCACTTGACTGTATCCTCCCGTGCATATCAAATAGAGCCATAGAACCATACCGGCTAAACTCAAACCCTACGCAGCCCAGTAACATCCTTGCCTTGTGGCTCCAAACCCATGTCAAAGCTGAGAACTGGAGCCAAATCCTTGTGGTAGCTATGGACATGGCCAAAAGACTATGACTGTGTCACGACAACAACTGATTTCACACCGCAAAACAAAAAATACAAAAGATGGAGAGCTGAGTGGAAGAACTGGGAGGGGGGAGTGGAGGAAGGGGAGGGAAGGAGGGAGGCCACCGACCCATAAGAGGGCGGCAACATGGGTTTTCTTTTTTCTTATCCTTAGGGTTTTAGATGAACTCTTAAATTTTCTCTTGTTCGCCTGTTAATATAATAAACGTGAAAAAGGGTTGGGCCTGCAACTTACTTCATGTTACCTAGAATTTTAACCTGTGTCTCCCAACTTGAAATAAAAGAGCATTTTACCCTTATCAAATATGCCTCACAGTATTTATTGGCATATGAAATATGTGGGTGTGGTGTCACATGTTAAACTTTGGATGAATTTTAAAAGAGTACGTGTTTAGAATAAAAACAAGTAGATCGTAGGAGAGAAAAATGTTTTCATGAGTCCGAACAGCCTCCTTCCCAAAATCATTCAACCGGACCGCAAAAACCTCCCATCCTCTCATCTAGTGTTCCCACCTCACTTTCCATATGGCACCTCAACTACACTAGAAAGCCCTACCAACCCAATACCGCCACTAGTTTCATCGACAACATATCAACCCACAACCACTTTTACAACCTAATATCCCACAACTAGCTCTAAATTCAATTAATTTAGAAGAAATATATAGAATGAAGATATCTAACCTTGAACCATTGTCTTTCTCTCTGCATTTGCAAGGCTGCACCTGAAATAAGATCAAGTTTTTCTGTTGGAGATAGCATCCCTGCAAGATGTAGCATATCATTTCCAGAAGCATCTGAAAATGTTGCAATAAGATTTCTCTGACCAACCCCATATATGAGGCTATATACTTTTTCCTGGCGACACTCAATTGAATACTGAAAGATGTTCCTTCCCATTGAATTTGTTTTCCACAATATATCCGGATCTACTTTACATAAACGAATAACGAACTCAATAATCCCCCTTTGTACAGCTCGGAATATTGCTGCATAGACAAGGCCATCTTCCATTTCTTGAGTGTCTAGATGTTTTACCACTTCACACATGTAATCCAAAATATCTAGGGATCGAGCGTGGATCAATTTCATTTCACATATGCGGTTGATTCCTAGGTTGTTGTTGGAAAAAATGTTACAACCAGTTTTTGTAGAAATAAAATACGTTGATAGAGTTTAAATAAGTGGATGAGAAAACCAATGTACAAAGACACCAATAAATAAAGATGGAAAAGAATGTTTGCATATATACCTAAAAGCTTGCAGAGGCTTGAAGAAGGCCCTTGCGTGAAACCGAAGACTTCAATGCAGATTCAAAAACCATAAGATAAATATGCCTTGTTTATACAAAGTATGAATGTGCTTTGCTATATGATTCACAGATTCTTATTAAGATTTTAGTTATTGTTTATGAGCATACTAGAACCAATTTCTTTTTGTGGCAAACTATGTCATGATCAACTTCTTATCAAATCGATGTATATATTATTACAAACAGTTTGAAAAAAAGAAAAAAAAATTAAATAACCATATAGCTAGGGTTTCAAGATCTAGCAAACCTGAGAAACTGATATTTTGGTTGCCCAGTTTCTCTTCTAGATTTTCAACATTGACGTGAACATCATGGATGGCAGGAGGATGTTGTATGTGTATGCCTATAAAGAAAAGAGAAGAAAGCTCAGTTAATATAATAAATAAATATTTTATTTGGACATGTAAGATCAATTTCAATAACTATTATCTTTTGTGATAATAGATGTTAAACAAAGAAATGGACCATTATGGTAGGGCCCTCCGTGTAATGTGATCGAATGATTGCAATCTTTATTAATGGCGTAGATGAACTATTAACAAAATATATTAATGGTTAGCAAAATAAATATGGGATATAATGAATTTGATAGTAGCGAAGAGAAAAAAGAGTGTATTACTAACCATCATAGATCCATTTTTCCCAGAATTTGAGCGGCGTCCCACTCGGAAATGCAGAAGGGATGCCAGCCAATGCACGTATAGGGGATGTTCCCACAACATCTTTAGTAATTACCAATCGTGGGCAACGCTGAAGTAATTCCCACGCAATATCTACTTTAGAGAAAATAGGAACAGTTAAAGTTAAAAGCTTAAGTAATAAATGAGTAATGCAAGGGACTTGTACCTCATGTGTTTAAGAACAGTTATCCCTGCACTCAATATCCCGAGTCCCTCTATCCCAATATTGTTTGTATAAAATAAATAAATAAATAATGTGGGTCTGGGTTGGTTGAGAATTTTACCAAATTGTTTGGCTAGTAAACAAAAGCAAACAAGTCCAGCGCCATAAGGGCCATTCTCTGGCATTAGGTCTTGGATCGGAGTGACGGAGTAGAGATAACGAACGATATCCCATAAGTCATTCTTAGCAGCGAAGAGAATTGGTGTCAGACGGTGGGACTCTTCAACAATGCCAAGTAGTTTCTTGTTCTTTCTAACCATGCATTCAACCATTTTGAGATTTAATCTTGCAGCAAGATGAAGAGCTGTCCAAGTAACATCTTGCATTTCCAAGTCTTCCGGTGTCATCAACTGAACCAACTCTTCCACAATATGCTCATGTCCGAACTTGGTTGCAATGTGAAGAGCTGTCCCTCCTGTTGAATATCTTGCTCTTATTGCATTGGGATCTCGGGTAAGAAATTCCTTCGCTTTACGCCAATCACCAAGCTTAACAGCAGCGAAGAAAGGTTGATACGGATCATGCTTGGCAGCAATTGCAGCATCTGTCGAGTATATATATGTTGGAACATTAATGCTTCTCTGTTTACCATTGTTATATCAAAATAACAACTGTAAACTAAAATATATATATATATATATTTCTGGTTTAAGTCGAATATTTAGATCTCACAGATTTGTTGAGGTTCAAGATTTGAACTGGGGACTTACCTGGTTTTTGCTTGAACTTTTCTGCCAAAGTATCCCAAGCGCGTTTGGCTGAAGTGGCGTTTCTAATGAGGGAAAAAGCTTCCCGCCCACACGAAATTTGGATTTTATGTAAAGCAGTGGCATTCTTCTTCCTCCAAGCTTTGAACTTATCATCAGCTTCTTCTTCTTCTTCTTCGTCGTCGTCTTCATGTTCTTCTTCCACTACATCCCAAAGGTCTTGAGCCAACAAGTAAGTTTTAACCAATACACTCCAATCCACATAGTTACGGCCATTAAGAATTTCCACAACAGCTGCATCTGCGGAGATGGCCCTTGTTGCCATTATTAGATGGATCTGACAAAGGGCTTACTTAGGAGAGGCTTTGCAATTTCTGTTTTAATTACTATACCCAATTGAGTGAAGAACCACTTTATTAAAGCAATGGGGGTCCGCGAAGGGTGGTGAGGGGATTATGTGATTTACCATTTGCTCGAAATCTGCGCCATATATATATATATATATATATATATATACAGTCCCCTTCTATTGAGGGATCCCTCAAATAATTTTATTTGAGGGACGCCCTTTAGGGTACCCTACAATTTTTTTCTCAATGATCCAAACTATCTATTTTTTAGGTCTTCATTCATAGATCATCCTTACAAAAAATTAGACAAATCGAAAACCGTTTCGACATCCAATTGTGTCTTACAAAATCAATGAACACGGTGCTTCAAGAAAATGCTAAAATTTCAATAACTTAATTGAGTGGTCAAATGATATCGGATTCAAGTGATTTTTTGTAGAGATGATCTTTGAATGAGTATCTACAAAATAGACAGTTTGGATTAGTGAAATACAATCCGGAGTGGGGCCTACAAGGGGTGTCCCTCAAATAAGCTTATTTGAGGGATCCCTCAATGGAAGCTCTCTGTATATATATATATATATATATATATATATACACCCGCTCATTACTGAGTCTTTTTTTATCAGAAGAGTCTTTTAATTGGTACAGGCCCCTACTGGCTACTGCCACCAGCACTGATGGTAAACGTAAAAACGCGTCTAATGGGACCAGTTACAGCTGGTTCGTTTTTGTCTGTGTTCAGGGTCGTTTTTCAACTCATTCACACTTGCTTTTGTCCGATCACATTATGAATTGACCAATAAAGTTTGATGAACTCCGGTGATATCGGTTTTTTTTTTTTTTTTTGGTGAACCATGAATTAGATTCCAAGTCAAAAGGCAACTGCAAGGAAATACACAGAAAGTAGAAACTAAGACAAACTACAGAAGCTCCTTCATCTGAATCGCTACAATTCAGCAAAAGAAGAAACGGAGAATTTCACTTAGACCCTCTGAAGCTAACTCCACTTAGGACACTTTTTCTCTCTCTTCTTTCACTTTTGGAAAAAGTCAAAACTTTTTCGGAAAAAACAAAAAAATTCCTCAATTTTCAAATCAAAGATGCAAATGTAAATGATTCATTTGGAATTCCAAAATAATAAGGGCATTTTTGTCTATTTTGGCTTCTTTTCAAAATATTTCTCTTTCCTTTGGCATTTTCCAAAATATCCCCTTCTTTATCTTTTCTCCTCTCTCTTCTTTCCGTCTCTTTGATATGCCTTTTTCTTTTAATTATCAGTCTTTTTTTTCACTTTTATTGTGCTGGCAACTATTGTAATCTCTCAAAAGTATTTTTTTTTTCCCACTTTTATTTTTCTCAACTGAATTCATTTTAGTTTTTTTTTTTCCTTTATGAGTCAAAATTTTAAGTCTTTGTGGCCCTTTCCAACTCTGGCTTCAATAATCCCCCTACAATCACAATTGTCAATGACAACATTGTTAGATTTTCTTGCTTAAACAGGTGCATTCCCTTATCAGCATTAACTCGCATTGCAATTAACAAATTAAACCAAACCATCATAATTATAAATTAAATTTATAATGAAGTTGGCCATGTGCGCGCACAATTCAACAAAGAGTAATTTATATAAACACATTTGTGGTTTTTAATGTTTTTATATAACTCCTTCAGATCATGAAAACTACACAAATACTATTTCAAGTTTCAAAACTCCATAACAGCAAAAATACTCTTACGCAAATAGTAATATAAACTTGGTATTGCAATACGGTTGAATACCATCTCAATTCTTACACATTATTGCCAAATGGGTCTAGCCGAGTGGGGTGGCAAAAAAAATTTCTGGTGCAATTCCTTATCACCATTAACTTGCATTGCAATTAACAAATTAAACCAAACCATTATAATTATAAATTCAATTCAATTTACAGGGGCTTACTCAGGAGAGGCTTTGCAATTTCTGTTTTATTCACTTGTTAAAACAATGGGGTCCGCGAAGGGTGAGGATTATGTGATTTACCATATCCATTTGTTGACGTAATTAAACAAATTCAACGAAGAGTAATTTACCCTTGAGGTTTTTAGGGTTTTTATATAACTCCTCCATATCATGATAATTACACAAACACCTTTTCAAGTTTCAACACTCCATGAACAGCCAAAACACTCTCATACAAATCGTAATATACCCTTGGTTGAATACGATTGAATACCATCTCAAATCTTACACATTATTGCCAAACAGGTCTAGCCAAGTGAATTGCCAAAAAATAGAAAAAATAAAAAAGCCTATCCCAATGGAAAATGACTTTAATTTGTTGACTAATATAGTTTGGGTTTAAACTCCTCTGACATCTTGGTGGTGTGTGTGTGTGAGAAACCCGCTTCTCATTTAAGTTTCAACAATCGCTTGTAATAAAAAAGGGTTATCTGCTGAAAAACACTATAAACTATCATGTTTGTCTAAATCTCCACCCTGAACTTGTTTTCCTGCCAATTTAGCCCTCATACTAAATTTTCTTGCCAATTTACTCCCTACCATTAGTTTTTGGCAATTTTCATCCAATCTCTGTTTAAAAAATCACATGTTAGGCACATTTCACTACTGAATTAAAAATTGATTTTTTTTTATTTGCTTCTTCAAAGAGCTCAAATTTCTTCTCCTTCCTCTTACTAGGTTTTGGGTTTAGGTGGTGGTTTGAAATTTACATCCTTGTCCTCTTCGTTATAAAGGTTGAGATCGATCTGACGGTGGAGAGATTAGGGTGTAGTGAAGGGTTAGTGGGCTGCGGCGCATAACATGATTGGGAGAGAGGGAGAGAGAGAGAGAGAGAGAGAGAGAGAGGTGTAAATTTTGTATTTTGGATTGATTTGATAAGTGTGATATATGAGAGATTTATACATAGTTGAAAACCCTAGTAGAGATATACAAGGAAATTGAATCAACAATACAAGGAAGGTAAATCAATATTAACACGTATACAAATATGGAAGGAGGATTCATGCAATGCAAAGGATTCCAATAATGGAAGAAGGGCCTAACGGCCATGAGTTGATTGCGTGATATTCCCCTGAAACTGAACAGTGCACCTCGACGGATGAGTTTTTCAGAGAGCTGGAGATGAAGAATTTTGTGAAGACTTTTTGTGACAGGTCAGCAACTTGATCAATGGAAGGAACAAAATGAACACGATGACTGCCAAGGGCAACTTTCTCAGGAACACAATGGTAATCCAATTTAATATGCTATATGTGAGCGTGACGAACTGGATTCGTAGTTAGACAGGTGGCATTGATTTTGTCACAGTAGATGAGAGTAGGAAATGTAACTGGGCAGCCAAGCTCATGGAGAAGACAACTAACCCACACGGTTTTGGTGCAGGCACGAGCTAAAGAACAGTACTCGGATTCAACACTGGAGCGAGCAACAGTTGGTTGCTTCTTGAAACACCAAGAGATGAGAGTGGTAACCAAAAATATGAGATAACCGGAGGTAGAGCAATGGCTGTCTAGACAGCCAGCCCAATCAGCATTAGAGTGGGCACGAATAGTCAGTGGTGAAGGAGAGGGATGTATATTCCAACTAGTAGGGAGACCCCTAGCCAGGTTTAAAAGTAGGTGGCAAAATATATTTATTAAATATAGCCTAGGCATGGTTTATCTTAAAACCAAAATCATAATGCACAACGACATAAAAGAAATATTTCACTTACTTCCCATTAAACTGGGATGTCAAGATAAAACATGGATGCTCATACAACTTTTTAAAACCAAGTTTTCATATATTCAGTAACATTCTTTTGATAATCGATCCTTGTATGCTAACTACCCATACCACAAATTTATTCAGCTCAAGTTGCATGGTAGTGAGAGTGTCCATTCCATGGCTATACCTCATTGAACTATCCTCACAGCCGCGCGGATTGCAGGACTAGTCGGTCCATATCAGCCAGGTTTAGGGAATCGAATCCCAAGGTGGTCACTATGCCCCCTTCACTCTCAGATCAACTCTAAACACTGTCAATGAAGCTGATGCCTAAAGTACGATTAAATCCATACAATTGATATGCAAACCAAAAGCAATGTTGAGTTCTCATGCAATCATATTTATTACTTCATACATACAGTAAAATACAAGCCTGGTTTAGTGGTCTCCCTACCTCGAGTCCAATGCTAATGCCTGGTCCCACACACCTTACTTGCCAACTCGGAAATAAGCTCTTAATGCGCTAGGGTTAGGTCGAGTCACATTTTACGAACCCTAAGTCGAAGTACAAACCCTAGTTCGGAACCCTACGTCGTTGTCAGGAACTTAATGTGAAAACCCTAGGTCGGATTATGTGGTAAATACTATCGCATTTTAGGAAATTTAGGAAAGATCAAAAATAAATTTGGATCCATAAGATAAGGTTAGGAACAAGTTTAGAGGTGGTCCAAAGCTTTAGGATTTTGATTTAGGACTTGAAAATACTTTTCGGAGGTTCAAAATAAATTTGTAATAATTAAACAAATTTTGGAAATTTAAAACTCTTTTCCAAAAGTCCAAAATTCATTTCAACTAATTAATTACTAATTAAAAGTAATTTTCGAAATTAAAAACTAATTACAAATAATTTTCCAAATTTAATTACTAATTTTAAAACTCCACAAAATAATTTAAAATAATTAAACATAACTATTTACTAATTATTAAGTAATTTCAGAAATTAAATAAAATAATTAAACACTACTTAAACATTAAATAAAGATTAATTAAAGTCTAATTAATAATACAGTAATTAATAAAATATAAAGTAATAATTAAATGCAAAATTAATCTAATTAAACTAAGTTAGGAAATTAAAAAAACTAATTTGCGAAATAATTAGTTATTTTCGGAATAATTAAATAAATTAATTAAAACGACTTAATTAAGCTAAAACAATAATAAAAACTAGTTAACTAATTTTAAATAGAAAAACTAATAATTAAGCTAAACTAAGATAATTAAACTAAACTAAACCACAATGAAAACTAATTAAAACAACTCAAAAGGAGAAACTTACCAAGGATGGAATGAGAAGCTTCAAGGGAGGAAATCAACTCCCAAAGGAAATTTGAGGAGATGGGAGGTCCAACTAGGGCTGTTGGATCTCAACCAAAAATCTGATTGGAGGGTCCATATTGAGTCAAAAACTGGAGAAAAACAACAAAGAATTGGCTGCAGCACGGAGGCACACGACATGTCGTACGGGAGGGATGGTCCAAATCGTTTGACGACGTTAGATAAACGACTGAAAACAAACCAAGTAAGCACAACCCGTTTGACAAACACACGAATGCTCAACCTAGTCAGCTTTTTATGTGGGTAATTAATGTTGTGCCACGTCAGCACACAGTCAGGGTCTACCTCCAATCGCATAATGAAATGTCAGTACCTGTCAGAACACGTCAGTATCCTGTCAGCATCTCTCGTCCATCTGATCATCTACGTCAGCATGCCATCGACACTCCAAATCACGCCATGTGTCCAGCTGAAATAATTTTTCTTTTCCAATTTTCTTATTTTCCAGAACTTCTAAAATCCACCAAAAATAGCTTCGAGCTCCGACCAATTCCTTGAAAATTCCAACGGCCTCATCTCCACTTCTACTTTTTTTTGTACCTTCACTTCTCCAAAATCTGAAATCAATACTTAGGTGACGATGGGTAAACTTAAAAGATATTCAACTAAAAGTGCAACAAACTTCACATACTCTAGACCTTGGCCAATCACTCTTATGACTAGTCAATTGTCAGATATGAATTATACCAAACAACAACATACACAGGGCATACCATGATGAATCTGCAGGCCTAGAGAATTACTAGTGACAACCTAGGCACTCAAAAGGACCCATCAATCTAGGCATCCCCTGTGCTAGCAACAACTATGGTGAAAGTGTGTGAAGACAACATAATCAAGCAAACACCAAGCAGCAGATAATGATGACTAGTCAACCACAATTCATACGATGACTAGTCGACCACCAAGAACACAAACCCAGAAAAATTACAAGGATGCAATCAAAAATTGTTCACCCAGAAACCCACCATTGGGAAAAACTGGAGGTCATCAACCGACCAGGCAATCTACTAAGTAGAAAAAGATTCTTACAAAGGAACACAAGCAAGCTCAAGCAAAACCTAGATCTATTTAGGAAGATGAGTAATACCTCCTTTGTGCAATCTTCTTCTCCAACTTAGCAAATCTTGAAGCCCAGTTCTTCATGGCAATGGCAGCTCCTTCTTCAGCTCATTCATCCCATGGCACCAGCTTGCAAGCTCAACTCAAACAGAAACCAAAATTTGGATTCAAAGGAGAATAACCAATTTCTTCAAGAAACCATACTCTTGAAGAAATCAATAGTGAATCTGACCTAGATATAAATGAGAGAATGTTTTTATGAAGCTAGATGCAGATTCATATTTCAAATGTAGTTTTTGTTTATAAAGAAATCAATTTGGAAAAACTCACAGATGAAATATTGTTCTCTCTTCAGGAAGAAGAACGGAAAGATAGAAAACCAATCTTTCCTCCAATTCCACACAAAAGAGACGGCTTGCCAAAAGAGGAATCGCTAGGCCTATACAGACCAAAAAATTCCCTTAGGTCAGAATCCCATGTGGCAGCAGAGACAGAAAAAGGAATAGGACAAAAAAGTTGGTTATCAAGCTGGAGAGCAAGGATGACTAGTCATCCAAGAAACAGATGACTAGTCATCATTTTATGAAAACAGTATAATGCAATGTTATGCAATGCACAATTTACCTTGGCCAATTTGCATGAACCTCTATATGATAGTTGTTAGTTAAGAACACCTAGAGAAGCTATTCTCAATCTAAACTTGAGCTTGATAAATAACAATAGAAATCCTATTACAAAGTTGTTAAGGGAAGCCAAAAGAAAAACCCAAAATGCATACATGAACAAAATCCTTCAAAATATTTTCTGAAAAATTCTCCAACACTTAATATAAATCCAAATAAAGTCCAAAAATTCAAATTTAATTTCCAGAGATTCCAATCTTCACAAGTTGAGTCCACAAATTTTCTTTTTCACACAAATCGCTCCAACTAAAAATACAAATTTTTCTAGGGGCTCATAGAGGGATCCCTTAAATAAATTTACAGAGAGCTTCCATTGAGGGATCCAACACCCCTGTAGGGCCCACTGCGCATTGTATTTCACTAATCCAAACTGTCTATTTTGTAGAATCATTCAAAGATCATTTGTATGAAAAATCACTTGAATTTGGATTCATTTGATCACTCAATTAGAAGATTATCTATATATACTTTTTTTTGTAGCACTGTTTTAAGATTCTTCCTCTTTATTTTTAAGAGATTCAGTTACGTTTGTTAAGAATTTCCACAACAATTGCACACATCATTTAAAGAGACTAAATGTACTATACAAGTGTTCAAAAAATTAAAAAACATCAGGCAAGGATAATAATGGTATTTCACACATCATTCAAATTTAAAAATATTACAGCCGGCCCTTTTGGAATTTTTCTTCAATTTAAAGGTTTATGTGTAAATTCAATGCAAGAAATGAGTTGTATTATAAATATATTTTTTTAGACTGATATATTGTAAATGTTGAAATATATTAGGGGACACACATAGAACCACACTTTTTAACACACCATTTAAATTATCGAATTAAGTAAGTTTCAACCTTTAGAATTGTATTTGTTTAATGGGCAATCCTTTTCTTTCACACATCATTCAAATTTAAAAATAATTAAACATTTTGGATAACATTGCAGCCCAACTTTTAAGACTATTCATTATTTTATTATATTCTCTCTCCCCTCTCTTCCCTTTTTTTTGTTTAATGGGCAAACCTTTTCTTTCATCTTCTATCTTCTTTCCGCTGCTTTCTCTGGCTTTATTGTTTGTACATGAGTTTACACTCACACACACCCTCAAAAAGTTTCCAACGAATTCCTCATTGAAAAGAGTTTTGTAGTTTATTTTCCTTCTTCATAACATTTGGTCATTGTTGCTGTAAAAATGCTAATGATATTAGTGTCCATGAAATTCAATGATTTCAAACAGTGAAGGAAATATAGATTAATAAGCATTTTGTCAGTCTTTGTTTAATAAATTTAATAAATTAGACTTGGAGTAAAGAATGAATTATTAAAGTAGTTGGGGTTGTTAATTGTCATGTCAGTCTTTGTTTAACAAGCACTTTGTCTAAGTCTTTGTTCACATGTGGATATCAGAAATCTCAGCAAAGATTTTTCGTAACAAAACATATTTTTAAAATCCGAATTGATACACAATATTCAAAAAGTACTTGACGCAAAAAAGCAAACAAAAGACTGAAATTTCAAATTATTCAAAAAGTATCATTGTCGATGACGGTAGGTACTAGGTAAGGTCCACCAATTGGATCTGGGTTTTGGAAATATTCCGATGCGGCGATGGTGAGGTTGAAGGTGGTGGTGGGATTTGGACAAAAATAAAAATAAAAATAAAAATAGTGTTTGTTGGATTAATTAAGAACATCTATAATTATGTTTTTTATTTTTATTTTTAGCTAAAAACACTTGAACCCTATTGGATTAGTTTAGTTTTGATTTGGTTTTGGGACTGTCGATCCGCTCCCATCTCTATATCTTTTCTCCATCAGTAAAATTGGTCGTATTGGACACATTTTTAAAATTAAAAAAAAAAAAAAAAACTGGTCATTATCCAATCCAGTTTTTATTGAACAGTAACGCAAGGGACACATAATTTGAGTCCCAATGATGAGTCACACGCAAGGTCTAAAATATCGATGATATTGAAAATATCGGTAGTCCAAAAATATGGAAATTTCGATAGAAATATCGGGATATTATCGATATCGATAAAAATTGAATAAAAACCACGGAAATTGTAAGAAAAACTTGGAAATTTTTATTGAAACTTTGGAGAATGTCTATTTAGTCAATTATCTTTGAGTTTATCACAAACAATTAGAAGGAAATGCATTGCATGATGGATTTAACTAATTTAAGTTGATTATACAGCAAGCGGGCAAACACTATGAGTGTAAAAAATATGTAATAATTAATGAAAAAAAGATTAAATACACCGTAATCATTCATATATAATGATTTACTATAATATTTTACAATTTATACATTGCATGGTAAGATACATGAATGACTTAGTACCACATAGAGTTCTTACGAGGTTCAAATTTTTCACTATCTTCATCATCTCTATGTGTAGAGTAAGTGTATTGTGAAGAGTAGTCATCAAATGATAAATCCCCAAAATAGTTTTGCATGTAATTGTTAACATACCACCCATATAAATATAAATATTTTAGCATATTATCACAACAATCCCTTTCTATTGAGGGATCCCTCAAATAAATTATTTGAGGGACACTCTTTAGGGTCCCTTATGATTTTTTTCTTCAACGATTGAAACCATCTATTTTTTAAGTCTATATTCATAGATCATCCTTGAAAAAAATTAGACAAATCGGAAACTGCTTCGATATCCAATTGTGTCCTACAAAATCAATGAACACGGTGCTTCAAGAAAGTACTAAAATTTCAATAATTCAATTGAGTGGTCAAATGATATCGGATTCAAGTGATTTTTTGTAGAGATGATCTTTGAATGAATGTCTACAAAATAGACGGTTTGGATTAGTGAAATACAATCCGGAGTGGGGCCTACAAGGGGTATCCCTCAAATAAGCTTATTTGAGGGATCCCTCAATGGAAGCTCTCTGTTATCACAAAAACATAAGTGATATGGTGTTTAAGGTGTTGGAGGAGTAAAATGGGAGGGGTTCATATCCCCTTTGTGCTTTTTTCTCCCCTTTTTCCCTTTTTTTTTTTAAACTTTTTTTTTCCTTCACATCGATATTTTCGATATTTTAGCGATATTGTGAGCGAAATTATCGACATCGATATTTTCCGATATTATCATCGATATTGTCGATATTTATACGATATGTACATGGATATGTTCTGAAATATCCGTGATTCAAAAAAATCGAAATATCCTCGATATTTCCTCGATATTATTGATATTTCAGACTATGGTCACACGCATGTCAATCCCAACGGGCTCTTATATATGGTTGAGGAGAATTTATCTTACAGACCAAATGTCTCAAGTTCAAATCACCATAATATCCTAGTTGTGTGTGTGAATTTAGACTATTTCTTGTACTACAAAATATATATAACGTGTTAAAGTATTGGTGAAACAAGAACCGCGCTTTTTCATTCCAAGCATTCTTTAATACAAGCCAGGGTGAGGAAAGGAACAAAAACAGAAACTAGATCGGTGTATGTGTGAATGCTGCATTGTCATGGTCTTTGTTTAGTTAGCATATTGTCTAATTCTTGTTTTTGCTTGCATAGTCTTTGTTCACACATGTGAATCTGTGACTTAAAAATTAAAAACAGCCCACCGAGTATGTCTACTAATAATCTGTTTATATTAACATCTAGATGGTCACAATTAAAAAAGAAAAGCAATAGAAAGTGAGGAGAAACTAAAGGACAATGGAGATGAATAGGAAGAGTAGAAATCTCACTTCAGCTCGGGTGACCATTTCAACTTTCCATTATCCGTCTGATATCAAATTGGGTGATTCTATGGACACCAAGCCCCCACATTTTCGGTTTATGAAATATTCACTGCTTGCAAGTTGCATATATCTTATCTTAACCGAGTCCTCTCCCCAAACTTTATACTCCCAAGTTCCAAGAACAATGATATTGCCCAAAAAAATAATTTAAAAAAAAAAAAAAGGATGAAATAATTCAACACTTTACTGGACTATGGAAGGGCATTTTCTTCTCATCACTGTTGCCCGACTCTTTTGTATTGGTGTGTGTGTGTACAGCATTCTTCTTCCGCCAATCCTTGAACCGATGGGTCATCTTCTTCTAAGAGGTTCAACTGAAGGCTCAATGACATTCCAAAGGTCTTGAGCCAACAAGTAATACTCAATAGTAATTAGGGTTTAAATTCATATGTTTATTCTTCTTTTAAGGAGGGATATATATATATATATATATATATATATATATATACTACATACATAGTGGGTTCAAATAGGAAATATATACAAAATTTTCTAATTATATTCAAATTAGATAATTACAATAAAATACAAATTCTTTACTAGGTGAATGCATAAATTGGTTAGGAACGCTTATGACATAAGCAATATCAAGGTGTGTCAGTGATAAATAAATCTATCTCCCAACCAACCTTTGATATCTTTCTTTGTTAGTTAGGACTTGATCCACATAAACTCCCAGTTTATGATTCTCAAAAATAGGTGTATCAGCTGGTTTATAATCAAGCATCCCAATATCTGCTAGCAGGTCCAGTGCGAAACTTACATAATCTAATACGAAAATACTATAGATAAAAATTTGCACACAAATGTCATTAACAAATTAGATTATTTTCCTTCTTCATAACATTTGGTCATTGTTGCTGTAAAAATGCTAATAATATTAATGTCCATGAAATTTAATGATTTCAAACAGTGAAGGAAATATAGATTAATAAGCATTTTGTCAGTCTTTGTCTAATAAATTTAACGAATTAGACTTGGACTAAAGAATGACTTGTTAAAGTAGTTGGGGTTGTTAATTGTCACTCTTTAAGTTCAATATTTAATATTACCAAGTTGAAAATTAATCTAATTTAATTTAATTCTAAAACAATTAAATACACAAGCAATAAGACGAGATTTAAAAAACCAAGGGTTGGATTAGTTGTTTCATCTTTTGCACACTTCTTGTGGGAACAGCCTCGCACTTACACATGCCTATCAATTCGTGTTTATAAATTTAAAACAACACCTTCAGATGACAAACAATTAAGTACAAGTTAACACGGTGGCAGTTTCATAATGTCTACGTCGGTCGCTTTATACCTATTATCGTTACTTAGGGTTAAATGTTTACATAACTGAAAATAACATGTTTCATAAGATGACGGTTTTTAAGTTTGAGGGGTCTTGTTTTAAAAATGCCCCAATGGATCTCGATTTTTAAGGTGTTTAACTTACTGATCCACGACGGTTTTCCATTACCGTCGTCTTTCTAAACAAAACGACAATATTTATTTCTTCCATCGTTGTTTTACTGTCATCTTTTTTCATTTTGTAGTAGTGTTTAACCATTTAATGGTTTTTGAATTAACTTTCTTTATGCGAGCATGCCACTGTTTGCAGATGATACCTTTACAGATTTGAGTATTTTTTATACTTGCACCCCAAGTGATAGACTTTGAACAAACGATTGTGATTTTGGGTAGGGAAACCTCCCAAGAGAGTTCTTTTCTTTGCCTCAGACTAGTGAAGACTTTACAATTTATCTAGACAAAAATAGTAAGCAAAGCAAAATACACAAATATATGAAAAACATAATAAACAAATCCAAGCAGAACTGGCTGAAGAACAAAGTATCAGATGAATCTCTATATCTAGGTAGTTCTCAGAAGCTAACTCCAAGAATCAAATATATTAAAAAACTTAAGCTAATTCTGATTTGTTAATAATCCTATTAATAAACAAAAACGTGTACCTGAGTTAAGATAATCTTCTAGTTCTAAGATCTAGTCAAGCATTTTTTACTATCGCTAGAGTGGCGCCTTTGACCTGTTCTTTTCGTTGCTCGATCTTTGTATGTAACTGGCAGAGCCCAAAACAAAGTCAAAAGCTTATCCAACAATTATATCTGAATTCACAAGAGCAAATAAAAGAGATATTGAACTTTCAGTTTTATTATAGGATGCCAAACACATACATGGCATGGATAATGAGTACAAGCTTCTTAGAAGTTTACAACATTACGAAAGTTATACATTACCACTTACACGTACCATCAAGAAGTTAAGTCCATGATTTCACTTTCCTATCAAATATTCCACTCCCAAGTAGAAGAATTTATGCCCTTAATTTCACTTTCCTGTCAAATATTCCTCGTCCATAAGTAGAAATGTACATCTCAACTAGAAGAGGAAATTGCATCCAAATAAATAAGGTGACTGGAATACTAGCAAGGAAAATCATTGGAATAACAATCCATGACTATTTATGGATCATAATGAAAAGGGCGGAAGAAAAGGCAACCATCATGGTGGCAATAGAGATGAATAAGGTGGAAAGGCCTATTATCATCTTGGTAAGGATTTGAGGAAATCATCTTCCGCATAACGTGATGTAAGGATTCCTAAAAACATCAATGTGGGAGCAAATTTCCGCCCCACGAGAATATTCGTCCAAGATTCCTTCGTCTTCTCCGCCTCTCTTTCTCCCTGCAAAACAGATCGGAGTAAAAGGACCACACCCGAGGGGTATTGTCCAAAGGTCCTCCGATGCCTAAGTTAGGTAGGGTATTTCAAGGAAAACAGGGTGGCCGGAGCCGTGTGTGGTGGCCGGAGCCTTGTGTGAGAGAGAGAAAGAGAGGAGGTGGCTAGGGTTTTGGAGAAATAATTTATGCAAAGTTTCAGTAGGAATTTAGACGTACCTCATCCTTGTGCGTAACCAAGTATTTATAGTGGCCTTGGAGAGGATAGTGGGGTTGGTGTAGTTGGTGAGGTTGGTGTGGTTGGTGTAGTTAGTGAGGTTGGTGAGGTTGGTGTATTTAGGGATTATGGATTTAACCGAATCTCTAATTAAGGCGAGGATCAAGTAACCCCCAATTTGATTAGGTAATTCCCAATTAGGTTAGGTAACTCCTAATTAGGTCAAATAATTCCCAAATTGGTTTTCCTAATAATTTGACCTAGGGTTTTGTTTTAATTAGGTTCCCACAAATGCCCCCCAGCTTCTGCGTGGCGTGTGACGGCATGTAGGAGATATGGATTAACCGTTGGGCCATCCAATTACAACTGGGCTTCCTTCTTTGGTTTGGGCTCCTGCGTGGAGGAGGCTTTCTACTTGCTAATTTTCTGAAATTGGACTCCTAGTCGGAATGGGCTTGAGATTCCTTGTAGGCAGGTAAAGGAACCCTAATCGCTTTAAATACGAGGCTCTTCCTTGCTTGTCTTCAAACCGCAAGAAACACTTCCCATATTCCAAAGAGAGGTTCTTTGAAGATCGTCTGCTTACCAAGGGAGAGAGTGCATCTTTAGGTAAGATATATATATATATACGTATATATATATATGTATATTTATATATATATTTTGTCTTCTTGGCTGCGGGTCCAGCATGGGGAGCTTTGGCAGCAAGGTGAAGTGGTCTGCTAAGGGAGGCATGCAAGCTTGGTGTGCGCTGGTGAGCCAAGATGGCAACAAGAGGTGCTGTCGCAAGCTTGGATTAAACTAAAAGTGTGCCTGCTGTTGGCGGGCTTGGTGTGCACGGGTAGGCATGGCTAGAATAGGTGCGCAAGGGCTGGCCTTGCATGGACTGAGGCTGTACTCTTGGGCTCGAGCTGGAGGAAGCGAAGCAGGCTTGGGTTGGAGTTGGATGATCGCTGGGCTAGTGGCGTAAGTTGGGGCACGTGTGCTGTGCGCTAATTGGGCTGCAGGACTGGAGCGAACAGGAGCAGGCCCGTGCTGGAATGGGATGCGAGCTGGGCTGAAGGCACGAAATGGGCTGCTGCGTCGATGGGCCTTGTGTGCTGTGCGCCCAGTGGGCTTGAGCTGGCAGGCGCTGGGCTCCTCTGCAGATTGGGCTGTAGCTTGCTGGACCCCTTTTTTGTTACTTTTGTTGTGTGTTTTTTTTATTTTTTTATTTACGAACTAGGAATTTCAACGCCATTCCCTTCGCTATTTTTTGCAGCTGCTCAACGACCATGTCTTCTGAAAGAAAGAGCCAATCACCAAGCTCAAAAGTGCCCTTGTACCTGTGGGGCGGTTCTCAAGTTCCCAAAGAGAAGTTCGTGGCCAATTTGCACCGTGTCACCACCAAGGCTCAGTTCAAAACGTGGCGTGCCCTTTTCGACTCCGCTATACCTAAGGATGTGCACGTCAAGTTGGCATAGCCTTCGTCTGACAGTATACCTCGTGTGGATCCGAACAATCCAGGCGCCAGGATTATCACGTTCCGCCCCTTCTATTTCTCGCTGGGTTTCACGTTTCTGCTGTCGAAATTTTTCAGGGAGGTGTTTTGCGCCATGGAATGTGCTTCGAGCCAGTGTACTCCGAATGTTTATCGGGCGGTCATCTGCTTTGAAAATTTGAGCCGCTTCTTCAAGCTGGATTTGACCGTGCAGGAGTTCTTCTACTTCTTCGAGGTGAGACGCTTCGAGAAATATGCCCAACTTCGCCCACGCGAACCCAAGTTGTTTGACAGTCTGAGTTAGTGCGATCATGTGTGGAGCAAGGATGTGCTGGAGGTCAGCGGCAGATGGGAAGGGGAGGTTGGTGACGGTCCGCTCGTTCCTCTCACCTACTGCAATGGTAAGTCGCATCCCTCTGATCTGCTACTGTTGCCATGGAATTCTTTGCTGTGTCTGACTAACTTTTGTCTCATGCTTGCAGATGATGCCATCCGAAAGAAGCTCGTTCTCGACCCGGACATGACGAAGGTTCGACAAGCTTTGAGCATCCCCGCCAAGTTTCGTGAATGGCGCTGGCTGCTGAGCGAACACTAGAAAGAAGTTGGTGGCCTGACCCCTGCTGAAGATATTGAAAGGTGGAAGTCGCGCTGCTTGGAGCTAAGTGACTTGCCAGTTGAGCGGAAGGAGTCATCGACTGAGTCCCCCGAGGATGGGAAAGCATGCAGTAGCTCTGCTCGAGATGAAGCTGCATTTTCACGATCAGTGGATACGTCTCCACAGCGAAGGCAGCTGAGATCTTCTCTTGCCACGAACAAGTCTTCTACAAGGGAGGTCTCGCCTGCTCAGAAAGCCCATATTGAAGTTGCTCCTGCCTCGTCTGCCAGGATCAAACGCCTCGTCAGCGCGAACAGCAAGAAGGCCAACGGCATGCAGGAGGTTCGGGAAATTCTGCTCAAGTCTTTGCCCGTACTGCCTAAGACCTGTGACCTGCCATGCAAGGAAGCCGCTGGGAAGCAAGGTTTGGGTCGTTCGTGCCGATCTGGGAATCAAGCTGAGAGGACTGTACCTCTGCCTAACAACCACGACTCATCTACGGGGCCACGAACAGTCAAGCGCAGGTCTGACTCAATGTTGCAAGTTGCATCCAAAAGAGCTAAAGAGTCGTCTGCTCAAGCGAAGAGTCCTCCAATTGCACGAACTGCCGGTCCAGAAATTGGTGATAGCTCTGCTGGGGGTGAGCCCGTGTCTGATCTGCTGAAAACAGGCTTTCTGTCAAGTCCATCTGCTTGCGCTAAGCTAGTTGATCACGTGTATCGAGCTGGTGACCTTTGTGCTTTCTCGAGCCTTCCCTTGGATAAGCAAGAAGAAGCTGCCATGTATCACCTTCAAAAAGGAATGGTTTTTGCTGTTGGGGCCATGTGGAACTCGCGTGATGTTGCCCCCTCTACTGCCCTGCTCGACGAGCTGGTGAAGAAGAATGCCGACCTGACTGACAAGCTCTCGAACGAGCGGATTTGCCATGATGCGAGGATTTTCGAGATGAAGGAGAGTATGTCCGTGCTCAAGAGTTTTGTTGGCCAAAAGAATGGTGAACTCAAGTCTCTTATGGCTACCCTGCTCGAAAGCAAGGAAGCCTACTTCTGCCTCGAACTTAAGCATGCTGCTTTGGCCCAGGATCGTGACAAACTGCTGGTCAAGTTTGATACCTTTGTGGAAGCCACGGAGGCATCCAAGCAAGAGATGGCTGCTAATGCGTACAAGCTGGGATACCTGGATTGCCAGAATGGTGCTTCTCCTTGCTGCCCTCTCGAAGATGATGACGGTGAGCAGTCTGGTCTTGACCTGCCCCCCGCTCAGAGTGAGCAGATGGATGTTGTGGATGCAGAAGCAGTTGAAGAGCAGATAGCAGATGAAGCTGCAATTGAGGAAGACAAACGCCAAGGTGGGTCAGCTGATGAGGCTAAGGCGGATGCGAAGGAGCAGGCAGCCGAGGCGGTTGAGCAAGTTATGCCGGTTGGGCAGAATGAGGCTGTTGCCAGTGCAGTTGAGGATGTGATCGGCTAAGGGTCACCTACTGGAGTTCCCTAGTAGTTGTAGTTCATTTTTGCTATTTTTGAACTTTGTTATTTTCTTTCAATAAGTGGTCTTTGGTTGACCATCTTATTTCTTGTTGAACTTGGCTGATTGGCCGCTTTGTTATGGAATTTTCAGTTGTCTTTCGAACTTCAATTCTCATTGTATCTTGTAAGTGTGTGTCCGGAGACATACCACTTGGAAGACATAGCACTTGAAAGAGACTCCATTGAGTTTGTAATTATGAAGTAGCTTGCCTGCAATGGAGATAAGGCTCGTCGCCTGTGTGTGTATGTCGGGACATAACGCTTGAAAAGGACTCCATAGAGTTTGAGCTCCAAGGAGCAGCTTGTCTGCAATAGAGGTACGACTTGTCACCTCTGTGCGTATGTCGGGGACATAGCGCTTGAAAAAGACTCTATTGAGTTTGTGCTCCGAGGAGCAGCTTGTCTGCAATGGAGGTAAGACTTGTCGCCTGTGTGCGTATGTCGGGGACATAGCGCTTGAAAAAGACTCCATTGAGTTTGTGCTCTGAGGAGCAGCTTGTCTGCAATGGAGGTAAGGCTTGTTGCCTGTGTGCGTATGTCGGGGACATAGGGCTTGAAAAAGACTCCATTAAGTTTGTGCTCCGGGGAGCAGCTTGTCTGCAATGGAGGTAAGGCTTGTCGCCTGTGTGCGTATGTCGGGGACATAGCGCTTGAAAAAGACTCCATTGAGTTTGTGCTTCGAGGAGCAGCTTGTCTGCAATGGAGGTAAGGCTTGTCAATCTCGGCTTCAATGATCGCGACTCGCTCGGGAGCGAAGTTGGATCTCTTCTGCACCACGGGCTTGCTGGCAGGGTTGACATGGAGGCGGTGGCAGATGATGTTTGGGTCGATGCCGGGCATGTCAGATGGTGACCACGGGAACATGTCTTTGTTGTTTTGGAGGAAGGTGGTAAGCTCCACCTTCTCGTCTGGGCTTAGGCGCGAGCCGATCCGCGCTTTCTTTTCTGGCTGGTTAGGATCGAGGGGTACTAACTCAACGTCTTCCTCAGGCTTCCAACCTTCTTCAAGGGAGCCTTCCGGGCGGATTCCCTCATCTCGATCCTTCTTGTTTGGATTCTAGCGCGAGCCGATCTGCGCTTCTTTGTCTGGCTGGCCAAGATCAGGGGGTACTAACTCAACGTCATCCTTAGACTTCCAACCCTTTTCAGGGGAGTCTTCCGGGCAGATTCCCTCGCCTTGATCCTGGCTCATTAATTGCTATTATGGGGGTAGCAGCTCCCTTCTCGTTCGAGCTTGCTTGTTCGCTAGGAGCACTTCGTGCCTCATTGGCAGCTTGCATTATTGGTGTGAACTGCAACTGCTTGCTCTTCTTGAGTCCGTGAGCTGTGCATCTCCTTGCCATGGCTTGGTCACTATTGATCTGCCCGATTCTGCCTCTAGGGATGAGGTAGCGAATCTTCTGGTGTAGAGCAGATGTGATGGCCTCGATCTTGCTGATCCACGGACGGCCCAAGATTCCGTTGTATGGAGAGATCTCGTCGATGACCATGAAGGTTTGCGAGCAGACCACTAGGGGTGAGTGGACGTCAAGGTCGATCGTTCCAACAGTGATTGATGTGGCCCCATTGAAGCCGGTGAGCGACCTGGCAAGTTTCCTAATCTTGGGCTCCAATCCCATCTGTTGGATGACAGATAGTTGCAGGATGTTGGCTGCGCTGCCCTCATCCACATGAACTCGCTCGATCACAACTTGTTCAATCTGAATGCAGATGACTAGGGCGTCATTATGCGGTAGGTCAAGCCCGATCAAGTCTTTCTTCTGGAAACCAATGATGGGTGTATCCATGATGACTGGTAGTCCTGTTGTGACTTGGGAGACCTAAGTCGCCTGCGCGATCTTCCTCTTGCGCTCCTTGGTGGTCAGCCCGGAATCCTGGGAGTCAGCTAAAATGGTGTTGATTCGAATAACCTTTTGGGGAGGTTCCTTGGCAGCCGCATCACGATCCTCGATCTGTTGGATGGCCTTCTTTGCCACGAATTCTGTGCAATGACCTTCTCTGACCAACTCCTCAAGATGCCTTTTCCAAGCGTTGTAGTTGTTGGTGTAATGACCGTGCTTCCCGTGGAATGTGCAGTATTTACTGGTGTCCCTCTTAGAGTGGTCTCCCTTCATGGGTGGCGGTCTCCTCACCCACGGCTTGTCCTTCACTTGAGCCAGGATCTGATGAATTAGGATAGCGAACTCAGTGAAGGTCCCTATTTCTGAGCTTCCCTCTCGGGGCCGCGATCTGCGCTTATCTCTGGCTTTTTGCTCGAACTGGTTGCTCTTTTGGCTTGCCTGCTTCGTCGGGTGATCAACTTGCTTGTTGGCTTTCTTTGCGGCGATTCGATCATCGTCCCAAAGTGCGTAGCGTTCTGCTGTCGCGAACACTTCTGCCAAGGTTTCACTTGGTGTTATGGCCAGCTCCTGGTATAGCTCGTGCTCGGTTGGCAAGCCCTTCTTGAAAGCTGAGGATGCAACTTAGTCATTGCATCCTATGATGTTAGACTTTTCAGCCTTAAACCGTCTCGTAGAGACTCGTCTGGCGCAGGTTGAACAGATGGTCCGCATGCTTTCTGACCGTCTTGTAGGAGGTGTACTCCTTTGTGAAGATGAGGGCCAACTCCTTGAAGTTTCCTATCGATGCGGACGGTAGAGTATAGAACCAGTCCTAAGCTGCTCCTCGCAGGGTCATCGCGAACACTTTGCACATCAGGGCATCGTTTGCCTTGTTCAGGATCATGGCGCTCTTGAAGTGCCTCAAATGGCTCTCAGGGTCAGAGTCTCCCTTGAATGGAGTGATGGATGGCGTTGTGAACTGCTTCGGTGGAGGAGCTCGTTCCACTTTGTCGGTAAAGGGCGAGCAGTCAACTCGATCAATTTCCTTATGCAGGGCCTCCTCCGTGCTTCCTTTAAGTTGGAGAGCTTGGAGTCGATCATTTACTAGCTTCTCGACGTCCTCTGCTCGTAGGACTGGAGTCTCGGGCCGGCGTCTTCGGTGCCTCGAGCGCGACCGGCTAACTTCTTCCTCGGTTCCTAAGGGTCGATCCCTTTGGGTGTTCTGCCCTTGGGGCAGATTAGGAGATTGAGCTTGTGAGGATTCCTCTACATCTTGTCGCCGCGTGTTGGTCCTCGAGCAGGTTGGTGGGCGTCGATCATCATCTTCTGCCCAAAAGGAGGGTCGCTCAGGTCGACGTCTTTGGTGTCTCGAGCGTGACTGGCTAACTTCTTTCTCGGTTTCCAAGGGTCGATCCCCTTGGGTGCCCTGCCCGTGGGGCAGATTAGAAGATTGAGCTTGTGAGGATTCCTCTACAGCTTGCCGCTGCGTGTTGGCCCTCGAGCGGGTTGGTGGGCGTCAGTCGTTGCACTCGTCACTCGACTGCTCACGAACTCGAGCTCCTTGTGGGCCCAAGCGGGCATGGACATTAGACTGTGGGCCTAGCCTCTCGAGCACATTGGTTCTTGGTCCTAGCCTCGAACGGCTTAGAGTACGGCTTGCGGCTGTCTGCGTCTCATCTGCTCGATCTCACTCTCTCCTCTACTGGTTTGCCCTTGTCTGACCAGCCTGAGACCTCTCGAACTGCTCGCCGGCATGCTGGTGTGCTCTCCTTTCCTCGTCACGGGGTCCAAGGTTAGGGCCTTGATTCAAGTTGATCTGCCTGAGTAGTCGGCCAATCAGGTTGTTCTGATCATCGACCTTCTATGTGAGTTGATCGACTCGTGAGTTAAGGTCCACTTGACTGCGCGGGTCAAGTAGAGTGTTGTGCATCAGGCCCAACGGCACATGGGCTAGGGCTCCATTAGACGCGTACACAGGTGCATATGTCAAGTGTGATTGCAGAGGAGGGAGAGAATGGATCTGCTCCAAGACTGGGACGACGTCGGAGTTGCCATGGGGCTGAGCAGCAAATCCAGTAGTTGACTGGTGTGGCTGCTGCTGTGCTTCGACGGCAGGACAGCGAGGCAGAGCAGCTCCGATAATCGGCGCTGGCAACTGCAAGGCTGTGGAGGTCCCAGGGTCATGTGGCGGCTGTTCTGCAATTCCAGCAGCTGAAGGCGGCTGCAAAGCACTAGAGGACGACTGCAAGGCGTTGGCAGCCACGATTCCGTGAGGTTGCATTGAGGTTTCCACCACGAAACCATGAGATGGACCCATCGTGGTGGCGTTACTCTTCGTACGTCTTGTATCAACCATGGTTGTTTGAAAAAAATGTGTGAAAGATGGATTTGGAGCACGCTTTGAATATATCTCGTGCTCTCAATGAAAGCACCAATTTGTGGGAGCAAATTTCCGTCCCACGAGAATATTCGTCCAAGATTCTTTCGTCTTCTCCGCCTCTCTTTCTCCCTGCAAAACAGATCGGAGTAAAAGGACTACACCCAGGGGGTGTTGGCCAAAGGCCCTCCGATGCCTAAGTTAGGTAGGGTATTTCAAGGAAAACCGGGTGGCCGGAGCTGTGTGTGGTGGTCGGAGCCTTGTGTGAGAGAGAGAAAGAGAGGAGGTGGCTAGGGTTTTTAAGAAATAATTTATGCAGAGTTTCAGTAGGAATTTAGACGTACCCCATCCTTGTGTGTAACCAAGTATTTATAGTGGCCTTGGAGAGGTTGGCGGGGTTGGTGTAGTTGGTGAGGTTGGTGTATTTAGGGATTATGGATTTAACCGAATCCCTAATTAAGGCGAGGATCACCCCCAATTTGATTAGGTAATTCCCAATTAGGTTAGGTAACTCCTAATTAGGTCAAATAATTTCCAAATTGGTTGGCCTAATAATTTGACCTAGGGTTTTGATTTAATTAGGTTCCCACAATCAACACCGAAGTTGTAGATGAAAAGAGCGATATAGCATCTGAAACTATAAAAGCCATAAATAAATTTTTATGCCAGAATGTCGGGAAGCCTGTTTCTCCGTTGTTTCCACCAAGAACTGTGAATGCTGCAGCAAACATGATGGAAATAATGAGAGCACCTACAACTGTACAAGAAGTTGCAGTTTCTTTCATCTATCTTTCTCCCTCCTTCACCAATTCCTTGTGGGTCCTTGTAAACAGCTCACGCGGAGTCATATTGTTATTATTATAAAATTCTTTAATCCGGGGTAATCCAATAGTCTCGACCTCCTACATTTTTGTTGAACAAAAAGATTCATATGAGTAAAAGATTATTACTTGGTTTTTCCAATAATCAACACTACTACAAAAAGTGAAAAAGACGACCAGAAAACAACGACGGTCTAAGTGAAAACCGTCGTGATTTATAAAAAGACGATGGTTCTAAAAACACCGTCGTGTAATACAACCTTAGACAACTAAAAAATGGAGTTTCAAATGGCTGTTCAAAAACAACGACGTACATAATTAAACAACCGACGTCTATTTGAAACAGATTTCCGCAGTGTAAAATCAATGCCAACAAAGAACGGCAGAAGTTATGAATCGACCGACGTATAAAGTAAAGACGACGATTTCAAAAAAAACTGCCGTTTTTACTCATAAAATAACACGACGAGGTTTTCGTATAAGACGCCGTATAATTACAAACAAATCCACGGCTTTAAAATACAAAATATCGCCGTATTAAATTAATTTACAACGACGGAAAATATAAATATAACGACGTCATTCTCGTATAGTTCTACGACGTTATCTTTAAATCGTACAATAAAATTTATCGTCGTATTTATTCATTTTATACGTCGTACCTTTAATTTTAACGGTCGTCTTAATAAGAATTTTTGTTAACAATTTTTTTCTTTGATTTTCTTATCCTACGTCGGTAGATCTACTTAATGACAAGAATTGAAATAACCACGACGGTTTATATAGAACACCGCCGACATAATCAGATTTGTCTGAGATCCCAAGGGTAACGAAATCTTACCAGATGGAACTCTGTTCCACATCATAATCTTAACAGATGACACAGATTTGCAAATATTGCGTCGTGTTAGTTTACAAATTCTAGAACATTAATTTCCCTCATTTTAAATTTCCTCGGGAAAGAAAAATCTATTTATCACGCTTTGGAATTGAAAACTAAAACTGAAAGAATACGGGAAAAAAAACTCTATTTATAATTTAAAATTAAAATCCACGTCGGTTGTAGTACACTTAACGACGTTTAACAAAATAATCTACGTCGGTAATTATAAATCTACCGCCATCTTAACTTAATATAGACGACGAGAAAAGACGACGGTAGAACAGAAAACCGCCGTCTTTTCAGTTTCTTTAACATATCTTTCTGCAGGACTTGTGTAGTTCAAAGCATTGACAATGTCTTCATCATATCTCCCATAAACTACTGATTCAATTGCTCATGCTTTAGAGGCCATCTGAAGCCATTTCTATTCTTTATCGCATTCTTGAAACCCATCTTCTTCTTCTGAAGCTCTACGGATAAAGGAAGAGGCTATCACAATATATCCGACGATCTTCTTAGGCAAGAAAATCAAGCAGAGGATCAGGCACATCTGATCTTCAGATTTCCCTGAGAAGCGAACTTTCCTTCGACAGCGAGTGGAGGCCAGGCTTGCATCTCTTTTGATGGAAAGCAAGGAGTATTCAGAAGCACTAAGTGTCCTATCAGGCTTGATCAAGGAAGTGAGAAGGCTAGTTGACAAGCTTCTTCTTGTGGACATATATTTGATGCGAGTAAGAGAGGAAGAACTTGGAACCTTAAATGTAAACCGAAAATGAATGAAAGCGACAAATTTATAGAATAAATTTTTAAAACCAACGGCGGTCTTTACAAAACAACCGCCGTTTAAATTGTACAATCAACGTCGGTATGATCGACGTATATTACAAAAATCCACGTCGGTAAATTAATAAAAACGACGTGTTAAATAATCTACCATGACGCGAGTTATTACTTATGTACTTTAATTTTTGAGTTTACTACGACGGTACCTACAAACTACTGTCGTATTTATTTACCACGTCCGAAGTTAAATGTACCGTCGTATTTTGTAATTTATACGTCGTAGTTATATGTAACCGCCGTATTATTTTTTTGAAATGGTTTTATATGTAAGCAACTTTTCGTCTACTTGACTTACACATTTGTTGTTTTTATATTCTTATTTTATTTAAATCTGTCATCCAAAAAAGAAACTTTACATATTGCAGAATATTAATTTTCTTCGTTTTAAATTTCCTCCGGAAAAAAAACTCTATTTATAACGCACTGTAATTGAAAAATAAACTGAAAGGTCACGGGAAAAAAAATTCTATTCATAATTTAAAAATTAAAATCCACGTCGGTTATATTAAACCTAACGACGTTAAATGAAATGATTCCACGTCGAACGAAAAATATTGCGTCGTGTTAGTTAAAAACGACGTAGTTAAATGTAACCGCCGTATTATTTTTTTGAAATGGTTTTATATGTAAGCAACTTTTCGACTTACACATGCACTGTTTCCAAACCCGATTAAAAATTTCAATCTCCCAGAGAAACCTTTTCGTCTTTTTTCCTTGTCAGAGTTTCTCATCGTCTTCCTCTCGTCTTCTTCGTCGTCTCTGAACTTAAACATCGATCATCTTCCTCTTGCTTTCATTGCACGCAAAAGGTAAGCTTTCATTTTCACTATTTTGGTTACTGTTTTGCATGCTCATACGTTTTTTGTTTGAAAAATCTTTTGACCTTTTTTCTGGCCAAAATCATTTTACTTCTTTCCAAGTTTGATAAAATATACAGACAAAGAGGGAAAGTTTCCAACTTTGAAGACAACTACCTCAACTAAATAAGACGACGGTAGACCACGACGGTTCGTCAGTTGTTCTAGCGTCGTCTGAAAATTGACAAAGTTGTTTTTAAAATAATAGTCTTTTTTTATATGCTTGTTTAATTGCAGGTTTGATTTCTCTGAACAATGGTTTTTGTTTTTCCCTTATTTGATAAAATATAAAGAAAAAGAAACTAGGGTTGGTATCTAATATAGACGACAAAATATCTTATTGTTTTACGTCGTGTGAATGTTAATACCACGACGGTGTATTACTATTGACGTCGTATGAACATAAATACCACGACGTTATATAAATAATAGTTTACCACGACGGTGTATTACTATTGACGTCGTGTGAACATATATACCACGACGTTATATAAATAATGGTTTTAAACATTTATTACGTCTGAGATTATTTCATTGCGTCGTCTAAAATCATATCATACGTCGTATTTTTTTAATACCGTCGTTTGTGTTCTTAATGTTTTCCTGAAATATTTTCACTTGCAGTTTTGTCTGTTAAAATGGTTTCTCAACAACAAACTAAGGATTCTGGCTCCAAGAAGCTTGGAATGGTAGCTCCTCAAGACAAGTCTTCGAAGGAGATGAAGTCTTCGAAGAAGATGAAGTTTGCTTCATCATCTGCTGAGACAGAACCAACCAGCCAGACAACAATCTCTGATGATTCAAAGACTGGTCGAGGTATGAGCACAATGCCTCGTGTTGTGAAGAGAAAGCTTCAGAAACTGAGGCCAATTGTTGAGTACAATAAAAGGGGGAAAGGTGTTGGCCAAGCACATATTGAGATGCAGTCGTATATTGGTGTGTTGGCACGCTCCAGGATCCCACTTGTGGACAAGAAATGGTCCCAAATCCCCAAGGATATAAAGGAGCAGATTTGGGAAGCAGTTGACATGGCTTTTGTCGTAGGCCAAGGGGGCAAGACCTCTGTTTTAGCTTCTGCTTCCAAGAAATGGAAGGATTTCAAGTCTACACTAACGAGGCATTATATCCTTCCATACACCAATGACAGGGAGAAATTAAGCCAACCCCCTGAAACATATAAATTCATAGAGAAAGCACAATGGGATGCCTTTGTAGCTTCAAGGCTATCCAAAGATTTTGAGTCTGTGTATTCTCAACATGCACAGATTAGGGAGAAACTCGAGTACAATCATCGATTGTCTCGAAAAGGATATGCTGGATTGGAGGATCAATTGGAGGAAACCATGCCTGGGGTAGAAATTGATCGATCTACCTTATGGAAGAGAGCTAGACAGGACAAACATGGTAACATCCCTGATCCAAAGGTGGCAGAGAAAGCAAAATTAATTGTAAGCCTACTATCACTCTGTTTTAAATATTTATTAAACTGTGAATTATTCTTATTACGTCGTATGTTATATTTTTCGTCGTGTGAATGATATTACCACGTCGAAAAGTTTTTAAAAACGTCGTTAAAGGTCTAAATAGGAATCACTACTATGTTTTCTGTAATTATAGCATAAGACGTCGGTGGTTCATTTTCGCGTCGTGTGAATGATATTACCACGTCGAAACTTTTTTAAAAACGTCGTTAACGGTCTAAATAGGAATCACTACTCTGTTTTCTTTAATTATAGCATAATAAATAGGAATCAGTACTCTGTTATCTTTAATTATAGCATAAGACGTCGGTTGTTTATTCATTTCGTCGTTTTAAATAAATAACCCCGTCGGTTGTTTATACGTTATTGCGTCGTGTGAAATTATATAATACGTCGTTTGTACATAAATAACTGTCGTGTGTTTTTTTGTTTATCTTTTTTTAGGATGAATTGCAGAAACAAGTCTCGGAAGGCAAAGTCAGAGTAGATGGCAGCAATGATGTGCTGACCATGGCTTTGGGCCCCGAGCATCCAGGCAGAGTGAGGGGAGTTGGTGCTGGTGTTTCCCCAAGGCAATATTTCAATTTGCCCCACCACAGAGGGTGAGCTTTGACGACCGTTTGAAGGACAGTTTAAGAGTTCTCCTTCAAGAAGAGACTAAAAAGATGGAGGCTAAGGCAAGGGAAGAGGCCTTAAGGATGGAGGCTAGGACAAAACAATTGGTAGAGGCTGAGAGGGAGCATTTCCTGAGTCAGCTTTCCCAATTAATTCCCAATTTTGATCCAAGCATGCTTAAACCAAGAATTAGCCAAAGCCCCAAAAATCCAATGTCTGACAAAGCTAGCTGCTCTGGAGGTGATGTGAGATCCCTACATTTGGAGGATGATACTGCCAAAATGGGGAAACATCAGCCAGATGAAGAGAAGGAAGAAGAAAAAAGAGATGAAGAGAAGGAAGAAGAAAAGGAGAAAGAAGATGAAGAAAAACATGACGACAAGGTATGTTCACATAACTTTGCCTTTTTTATTTGTTTTTCAAAATTTCAGACGTCGATATTTTTATTTAATCCGTCGTTTGTTTAAAACTTAGACGGCGGACTTTTTTTAAGACGTAATAAAATATTTAAACGACGGTTTTTGCACCGTCGTTTAAATGGTTTCAGACGACGCTTTATTAATAAAACCGTCGTCTTTATTGAATTACCACGACAGTTTTTTCACCGTCGTTTAAATCCTTTTAAGACGACGTTTTATTCCTTAAACCGTCGTCTTTATTGAATTACCACGTCATTTTTTTTATTTCTTTAAACAGGTTATTGAAGTTGGTGATTATTCAAATATGGAGGTGCCATCTTCTTTAAAAACCCTTTGTCGTTTTGTGGAAACGACACTCCTGCCTGAGGATAAGACACTCCAATTTACAATTGATAAGGAGGTGTTTGGTGGTGAGCGCGATACCTTCCTCCTGCCTGAAGATATTACACAATTTGCAGGCATGGAAGAAATTGGAGCTACTGTATTGGCTGTATATATGAGGTTTGTACTTCTAAGATAATAACTCGTTGGTTTATATATTGCGTCGTCTTAACTAACTAACCACGTCGTCTTAACTAACTACCGTCGTGATAAATATATTATAACGTCTTTATCTATTTCAGTACGTCGTGTGAAATATTATAATACGTCGTTTTTTTATACATAACCGTCGTGTTTGTTTTTGCTGACTTGTTTATATTATTTTATGTATTTAGGTACTTACACGATGTTTTGAAACAAGCCAATATGTGCAGCATGGTTGGCTTTATCGACCCTGCTACAATTAGTGCCAACTCTGGCACAATAACTGAAAGATCACGACTGGTAGCAGCTCGACTTCAGAAGACAGACGGTGAACAGATTTTCATGATGCCTTACAATCCAGGGTTAGTCTCCTTAGGATTTTGTTTTTATGATTTTCAATAAATGACAGCTTATAAACTAACCACGTCGGTGTTTTATTTTATTTAGTCGTTTGAAACTACTAACCACGTCGGTATTTATTTATCGTCGTGATAAATATATAATGTCGTCGTTATCTACTTTATTTCGTCGTGTGAAATACTATAATACGTCGTTTTTGTAAATAACCGTCGTTTTTATATTAATTTTGTGCAGCCGTCATTGGATCTTGCTGATTGTAAGAGCAAAGAAGGAGACCGTCTATTTTCTGGATCCTCTGCCAGGTCATCGTGTGGTCGACGAAGAGGCGAAAAACATCGTGAACAGTGCTTTAAAAATATATAATACCCACATAGGCCGAGCAGGACGTAAAAATGTAATTTGGAAAACTCTCTCAGGCACACCAAAGCAACCCAGCAATGTCGAATGCGGGTATTATGTGATGCGCTTCATGAGGGACATCATCATGGATCCTTCCTTGGGGTTTGAGAATAAGGTAAGAAGAAATTACCTTCATACATTTCACGTCGTTTTTTGTATTATCAACGACGGTCATGTAAAATTAACGTCGTTGAATGGATATACTACGTCGGTTATGAAAAATATCGTCGTCTGTGATTGAATTTCTTTTTATTTATAAACCCTAATAGTCATTGTTTATGCAGTATGCCAAGGGAAACCAGGAAGCTTCATACCCCCAAGAAGCCATTGATGAAGTCCGGAATGAATGGGCAGAGTTTGTTTTCCAAATTATTAAACAGGGCAATTATTGAACACTTGATATTTATGTATAATGTACAAATTTTCTCTATAATATGTAATGTAAAAATTTGTTGAGGTTTTCTTAAATTAAAAAAAAAACAAACATACAAATTGCTTAACCGACGTGTAATACTTTTCCAACGACCTAATAAAGTCACAAACCGTCGTATTTTGTTGTTTCGTGTTTTAAACAAATACGACGTAAAAATATAGTTAGACGACGTTCTTTGAACAATTGAGTCGTTTATGGTTTACAACATCTTCAATTTCTTAAGGGTTCAGGGTATCATCGACGACGTTTATGTAACGACAGCGGTTAAGTCGTTGATATATATATTTTACGTCGTATAGTTAAATAGCCGCCATGGTTTCTCATTTTAACGACGTCATTTTAACGACTTAGTAGTCTATTACAATTTACAACGTCTACAATTTATTAACACCGACGTGGTTTGTTGTTGTGGTAAGAATATTTTATTATTTTTATATCAAAATATTCAAAATAAATTTAAAATAAATCAGAAAATTGAAAAGTCAACTCCTATGAAGTCATTGATATATTTTCTTCCACATAAACCTTGAAAAAATTCATTTTGAATAACAAAAATTTAAAATGACCATCCAAAATAAAATTGTTTTGATGAGTCATAAAATCACTTCTAGTTTTATGGTTTAGGGTTTAGAGTCTAGGGTTTAGAGATTAGGGTTGTTATTTATTGGGGTTTATTTTTAAAGTATAATTTTTGGGTAGTCTAGGGTATATGTTAGGCTTTAAAACCATAAAACCTTTTATAAACTTAATTTTTTAAATTGTATAATTTAGTTTTATGGGTTTAGGGTATTAATTTTTAACGACGGTGGTTGCGTCGTGGAATACATATTTTACGTCGTACAGAAAAACATACGACATGGTTTACGCTTTAAACGACGTCATTTTAATATGTAAGTCGGTTTATATAATTTACAACGTCTTTAATTTCTTAACACCGACGTGGTTTTTCAGTCGTCGTTATATAAAAAATTCAAAATAAATTTAAAATTAATCCGAAAAATGAAGCTTCAAAATGAACGGCCTTACATTCTTAATCCGAAAAATGAAGTTTCCGTCGTGGAATATTAAATTTACGTCGGTACGTGTAGAACTTTCGCCTTGATTTTTCTTTCGACGTTTTAAAACGCGCGAACTCTAAAAATTTTCGCGCGACCTAAATTTTTTTAGATTTGGCTCTTATTCTTATACTTCGAACCCTGAACCCTAAAATTTTCAGATTTCGCGCGACATAACATTTCGCTTTCTCACTTCTGCTCTAATTAAAAGTTGCACTCTCCAGGCTCCGTCGAATCTGTGAGCTCGTCCAACCTGTAAGTACAAACCCTATCTTCCCCTTGTAAATTCATTGAATGATATTAGGTTGTTTTGTTAAAGGGTTTTATGTGTATGCTTTGCGATCTGTTAATAATGTGCTTATAGGTATGGGTTCATGGATTTTCTGTTTAATGGGTTCATGACAAGATCAAATAAAGGTGTACTTTTGCTGGAAATCAACACAAAAAGACACAGATCACCAACTTCCAAATGATTTCCAGCAAAAGTACACCTTTATTTGATCTTGTCATTTTCCGCTATGGAGAAAATGATGGGGAGCAAATAGTACCTACGAAGGAAGAAACTGATAATGAAGATGGGGATTCGAGTGATGATTCTAGTAACGATTCGAGTTATATTAGGTTGTTTTGTTAAAGGGTTTTATGTGTATGCTTTGCGATCTGTTAATAATGTGCTTATAGGTATGGGTTCATGGATTTTCTGTTTAATGGGTTCATGGATTACATTATCTGTTATGTTGAATTGGGAATGGATTTAATTTTGTCGTATCTTTTAATCACCCTATGTTATGTTGAATTGGGAATGGATTTATTGTTTTCATGCTTGGTTTCATGTATATGTTGGTTTCTTGCTTGGTTTCATATATATGTTGTGTTCTTAATGGGTTTTGTGTTCTTGAAAATAAACTGAGACACGACGAATTTTAAGGCATACGACAACGATTACACGACAGTGTTTTTAAACTACCGTCGTTGTATTACTTATACACGACGGTTTTTTCATAAACCGTCGTTTGTATTACTTATAATAGACGACGTCTGTTGAAAATCCGTCGTCTATATATGCCAAATACGTCTGTTTTTGTTTAAAACCCGTCGTCTCTGTTGTGTATTACTTGCGATTAGATCATTGTATAATCTGCTATAGTGATGGTCATTGCCTGTATTTTCACTTTATTATAGATAATAGGTTATAGTGTCGGAGATGGATAAGTCATGGATGCACTCGGATAGAAGATCGAAGGCATATGAATTTGGGGTGGAAGCATTTTTGAACTTTGCTGTAGAAAATCTTCTAACTACAACACATATCCGTTGTCCATGTGTTAAATGTGTTAATTTGAAGTTGTTTGGGGTTGGAATTATAAGGGATCACTTATACTTTAATGGAATTGACCAAAGCTATAAGAATTGGACATTTCACGGAGAACCTTGGGAAGCAACTACTAATGCTAGTAGAAATGTTGAAGAAGATGATGGCCATAGTAGGTACAGTTTTGTGTCTGAAGAAATTGATATGGATGATAATGATTTTGGTGATTTTGGTTCGGATCCGTATGAGTTTGCCAATGTGATTGGGGATGGAGATCAACCAGTGTACCCTGGTTGTAGAAAGTACACGAAGTTATCGGCATTAGTGAAGTTGTATAATTTGAAGGCAAAACATGGGATGAGTGATGTCTGTTTTACAGAATTATTGATACTTCAAGGCGATTTGCTTCCAGAAGGAAATACAATACCAACCTCCATGTATGAGGCTAAAAAGACTTTGTGTGCATTGGGGCTGAGTTATGAGAAAATGCACGCATGCCCCAATGATTGCATCTTGTATAGGAAGGAGTATGAGGATTCAACTAATTGTCCTACTTGTGGTATCTCAAGGTGGAAGGAAGGCAAAGATTCAATCTTGAAAGAGGGTGTGCCAGCGAAGGTGGTGTGGTATTTTCCCCCAATTCCAAGGTTTAAAAGGATGTTTCAATCACATGAGACAGCTAAGAGTTTGACTTGGTGGCATGCTGCTAGAAAATCAATTGACGGTCAGATGTCTCATCCGGCGGATTCCCCGTCTTGGAAACTTCTTGATGATAAATGGCCTGAGTTTGGTAATGAGCCGAGAAACTTGAGATTGGCTCTTTCATCTGATGGATTCAATCCCCACAGTTCTCTAAGTAGCAGATATAGTTGTTGGCCGGTTATCTTAGTTACATATAATCTCCCTCCATGGCTGTGCATGAAACGAAAGTTCATGATGTTAACCTTATTGATTTCCGGTCCTAAACAACCCGGAAATGATATAGACGTCTACTTGGAGCCTTTGATTGATGATTTAAAATCCTTGTGGGTTGGGATTAGAGGAGTGTATGATGCACATAATGGAGAATACTTTACACTCAGAGCTGCATTAATGTGGACAATTAATGATTTCCCCGCCTATGGAAACTTATCTGGTTGTGTTGTTAAAGGATATAAAGCTTGTCCAATATGCGGCGATGATACACCTAGTCACAGGTTGAAAAATGGCCACAAAATTTGTTACATTGGGCATAGAAAATGGTTACCAATCAATCATCCATATAGGAGGCAACGTGCAACTTTTAATGGGAAATCTGAATATGGCAAACCTCCCGAGCCATTAACCGGAGAAGAAGTGCTGCATATGGTTGAAAATGGTGACAGAGTTTGGTGGAAGAAGAAATCAATATTCTTTGATCTCGAGTATTGGAAATACCTTCCTGTGAGGCATGCCCTAGATGTTATGCACATTGAGAAGAATGTTTGCGATAGTATCATTGGTACATTGCTGGAGATCCCTGGAAAAAATAAAGATGGGATTGCTGCTCGATTAGATTTATTGAACATGGGGGTCAAAACTGATTTGCAACCCGAGTATGGAGAAAGACGTACTCGTTTGCCTCCTGGGCCTTGGAATTTGTCAAGAGCAGAGAAGAGAGAGGTTTGCAATTCTTTCTATGGTATGAAGGTCCCTGAAGGTTATTCTTCAAATATTAAAAATCTTGTATCTTTACAAGATTCAAGACTTCTTGGCCTTAAATCACATGATTGTCATACCTTAATGCAACAATTGCTCCCTGTGGCAATTCGTTCTGTTTTGGAGAAGCCTGCAAGGTATGCAATAACTCGTTTGTGCTTCTTCTTCAATGCTATATGTGCAAAGACTGTTGATGTTTCCAAGCTAGATAAGTTGGAAGAAGATGTAGTAGTTACTCTGTGTTTGCTTGAGAAGTACTTTCCCCCTTCATTCTTTGATATCATGGTTCATCTAGTAGTACATCTTGTCAGAGAAGTTCGTCTATGTGGGCCAGTATATTTTAGGTGGATGTATCCGTTTGAAAGATATATGAAAGTGCTGAAGGGGTATGTTCAGAATCGTACTCGTCCCGAAGGTTGCATTGCTGAGCGGTATATAGCTGAAGAAGCGGTAGAGTGTTGTACTCAGCATTTATCTGATGTTAGTACAGTTGGAGTGCCTTCAAGCCAAAAGATGGGACTTTCAAAGCCATTATCAGGTTGCACAGTGAGCGTAGTTGATCAGGACCTGTTGAATCAAGCACATCTATATGTCTTGGAGAATACGGAGGAAGTCCTACCTTATATCGAGTACGTATGAGCTTTATTCTTTAAGTTTCCATTTTAAATTATTTCTTATGTTTATCTTCTATATTTAGGACCGTAATGCTTGAATTTTTTGTGTCATGTAGGCAACATATGATTCACATCAAGACTGCTTATCCAAAATTTAGAAAGAGAACAAAGTGGCTGCAGGATAAGCACAATAGCACTTTCATTCAATGGCTACGCTTCAAGGTATATATTGTTGAATAACATATTTCTCTTTTAATTTTCTTCTTATTTATATGTTAGATTGAATTAAGATATGATTAATTTGCAGGTTCAAAGTGAACTTGAGGAAGACAATCATGGCGTATCAGAAAATTTAAGGTGGCTAGCAGCTGGTCCAAACATGTCAGTGCCATTATATAGGAGCTATCTTATTAAAGGTATTAAATTCAATATCAAGGCACAAGATGATGTGCGGACAACTCAAAATAGTGGAGTTTATTTACTTGCACATACCATGCAAGTTGCTAGTGCCAAGGATAAAAACCCAATTCTCTCAAATATGGGTTTCTATGGTGTCATTAAGAAATTTGGGACCTTGACTACCAAAAGTTTACAATCCCAGTCTTTAGGTGTGATTGGATAGATAGTTCTGGTCTTGTAGTCGACGAACTTGGATTTACCCTTGTAGATTTGAGTAAAATTGGACATAGGAATGACCAATTTGTTTTGGCTTCTCAAGGCAAACAAATATTTTTTGTTGACGACCCGATGCATCGTGGTTGGTCGGTAGTGTTATCAATGCCTAATAGAGAATATAATGATGTTATTGGTGATGAAGTCTTAGGTGATGTGATAATTGAGTGTGAGCCATTTACTAGAGGCATGCCAAATGTTGACACATTTGATGAACAGGTGGGTGAGTTAGGCGGTCAAAATATTTGAGATGGGTGTGAAGATATATGGATTGAATGATGCTTATGTAATTGGCAGTGTATGACATTAATTTTGTAATATATTGTAATGTGATTTCTTCACTTTCTACGTTCAAATAAAACACGACGTTATTGTGAACCAGTTATTCAGCATATTTACCGACGTCTTAAAGCAACGTAACAATGAAGAACCACGACGCAATTGTGAAGCAATTATTCAGGATATCACGTCGGGGAAGGATTAAGAACCGCCATGTAATTCAAAATAACACGACTCCAATCCCATAATACCGACGTCTAAAAAACGAGATATATAATCTGAACGTTAAAAAATACGACGTCATCATACATTTTCCACGTCGCAAGTTCTTTTATAAACGAAGAGGAACGAAATGAATTCCGACGGAAATTCATTATAACCGCCGTCTAATAACAATTAAACGACGTTATTTGTAATACGGCTCTCATCATAATCAACGCCGTCTATATGTTCTGTAATACGACTCTCATTTATTTGGAACCGACGTTGTTTAGAAGTTCAACGTCGTCTATATTATTAAGTACGTCGTGAGTAATGATGATAGATATAAATACAACGTCGACTATATAAATGCCACCGACGTTGTTTCGCATTTCAACGTCAACTGTATAAATACATACGTCGTAAATAATGACACTGACAACTATTTCCACGTCATCTTTTTTAGAAAAATCGAAGTGGAAAATTTATTTCACGACGGTTGTTTGTAAATAAGAGACGTAGTATATTTCAATAACGTCGTCTTCTCATGTATTTAAAGACGTCATATTTTTTCTTGTCGTGTAAATTATATTTAACGGCGTAAAATTTTAATTGTCGTCGTTGTATGTATATCTTGCGGCCTTGTTCTTTTAACATGTGTCATATTTTTCCTTTTTAACGACGGTGATTTGTTTGAGTTGGTCGTCTATTCTCATCCTCGACTATTTTCTAGAACTTTAGCAGACTAAACACGTCTGTTTTTATTTTTTTCCGACGTTGTTTTATTTAACAACGTCTAATATTTATCGTCGTTGTTTGTTTCTGAAAATATGACGTATAAATTTTGTAATACGACTCTCATATATTTGTAACCGACGTTGTTTCGTTTTTCAACGTCTACTCAATAAATACATACGTCGTAAATAATGACACTGACAACTATTTCCACGTCATCTTTTATCGAAAAATCGAAGTGGAAAATTAATTTTACGACGGCTGTTTTTATATATGCGACGTAGTAGGTATCAATAACGTCGTCTTCTAATGTATTTAAAGACGTCAAATTTTTTATTGTCGTGAAAATGATATTTAACGGCGTCGTTTTTTTATTTCCGTCGTTGTATGTCTATCTTGCGGCCTTGTTCTCTTAATATGTGTCATATTTTTCCTTTTTAACGACGGTTTTTTTAGAGAGTTGTCGTCTATTCTCATCCCCGACTGCTTTTTTAGATCTTTTTGCAGTACAAAGATGTCGTTTTGTATTTGTTGATGACGTTGTATATTTTAACAACGACGGTGATTTAGCGTCGTGGTATATGAGGGAAAAGATGACGGTGGATTCCACGACCATTGAAAAATCGAATACACGATGGTGATTTACCGTCGTCTTTTTGCTTTTTTGTAGTAGTGCAACCCTTGAATCTTCGAAATTTGAGAGAAGCCATACAAATCCAAACCATTAGAGAGCAGATGTAACAAGAAGACTAGCATGCTGATCGTAAAGTAAGTTGAATAAGACATCTTAGGGCCGACCTTTATTCCAATTTTCCTTTTCATTCTGCATTTGAATTTTCTATTACAGGTTTGTAGTTTAACTCGTGCTATTTTGCTCTAGTTTTTTAATTAGAAAATGCGTTTGATGCATTAGTTTTTAATATTGGAATGAATAAACTTGCTCTCAATACATGAAATGACTCATTTCAGCCCAAACAATTTATTTTCATCTATGTTACAATTTGTATAAGTTGAAAAAGCATAAATTAACTCCGATTTTCTTTAATTTTTTAAAGACAGTATCCGTCTATCTGCAGATGCAAGGTAATGCAAATACACAGTATCGGTCTATTTGTTTTACAACAAATAATGTATGAAAAGTCCATGACCTGTAATGTTAGAAAAGAAAAACAAAATGTTCACAGTATATATACATATGACATGTAATGTTAGATGTGTGGGTTATCTATTCTGGGATTGCTCTGACCCCAACTTGCTTAACTTCGGAGTTCCCACGCTTCCGAAGCCAGTAAGCGTGCTAGCCCTCTCCATTGGTTGATGTGGGATGTTACAATCCACCCCTCTTAGGGGCCCGAAGTCCTCGTCGGTACACTCGTAGCACACGACAGAGTGGCTCTGATACTAAATTGTCACATCTCGGGATCGGCTTTCCCGTAGCACGATATTATCCGCTTTGGGCCCCCCTCTCTGCCCTCACGGTTTTGTTTCTGGGAGCTCGATCACGAGCAACTTCCCAGTGGGTCACCCATCCTGGGATTGCTTTGGCCCCAACTCGCTTAACTTCGGAGTTCCAACACCTTCGAAGTCAGTGAACTCTCAAAAGGCCTCTAGATAGAGGTGGGCATTTACATATAAGGCACATCACCCTCTCTCCGTTGGTCGATGTGGGATGTTACAAGATGCCTTAGTGATTTATTATTTTAACTAGTTTGTATCAAAATGACCTTTGAGCTGTAATTGAAAGCAGACCATGCCCATTAATAAATTACTATAGAGTGTGATTCCCACAATTTACAAACAAAAAAGGGTCTTTAGAAGGGCATATATATAGGAAAGCTAATTCATAAGAGAGAATTATATAGAATATGTTCTGACCTTAAACCATTGCAGTTCTCTCTGCATTTGCAAAGCTGCACCTGAGATACTATCGAGCTTTGCCAATGAGTAGAGCATCCCGGCCACATGTAACGCGCAATTGTCAGAATTATCTGCAATATTTCCAATCACTGTTCTTTTTCTTTTATCGAGTCTATAAATAAGGCTATAGATTTTTTCATGGCGACATTCAATTTCCAATCACTGTTCAAGTGAATGAATGTGGGCCTGTTTTATTTCGCGTGTGCGGTTGATAGGTTGGCATTGAAAAAAACATGTCATACCACTATTCATGAAAAAATTTATTACTAAAACAATTAATGGAGAACATTAGAAAATATGGAAAAAAAAAAAAAAAAAAAAAAGAAGAAGTAGCATACCCAAAAGTTCAAGGAGATTTGATTTCAAACCTTGCAAGAAACCTACCACTGCAATGGAAATTCAAAATCTAAATATAAGATGGTGAAAACTGTATGTATCTCTCTGTTAATTAGATGATGACAAAATGTGTAGAAGGGAAGAAGTATTAGCTCACTTGAAAATTTCCATAAAATGGGTGCAAGGAATATTGAGATACATACATGGTATAATGAATTCGATTAATCAACTCCTAGTTTTACACCATAGCAAAGTACGAAAATAGTAATTTTTGGATTAACTAGTGATTCAAAATGAAAAGGGCCTATAAACGCCCAATTAATTGCAATAAAAAAATTTACACCACGAAAAATATTCACCGCTCTTCTTTCATTTGCTCAAATTTCTCATGAAAGGCTAAAGAGCAAAACAGAAACCACTCTTACTAGAAATCAAAGGCTAAAGAGCAAAACAGAAACGGTATTATATATGTCTGAAGAAAATAAACCAAAGCCTTATTGAAACACATTAATTCTATCACATGAAGGATATCTATAAGTGTTTCTTGGTGGGCAAGACCCCTAGAGAGATGCATATAGATAGAAGGCTCCCTCTTAGAACCGATACACCCAAGCTAATCAGAAATTCACCCCATCAAGAGTTATAGCTATAAGGATCGGTTTCTAAGGAGAAGAATCTTCTACCTCTCTGCGCAACTCGATCACCTCCAAGCACGATGTCGGACTCAGGTTAGTGTTCAACATGTTATAGCTTAGGTGGATTAACAATTACCTGTAGGCTGACTAATAATGCCTAGAAGGGGGTGAGTAGGCCAATTTAAAATTATAATCAATAAATAAAAATAAACTTCGGTAGCTGGATTAATATAGCTTATCAATCCTGAAACGTGCAGAGCATAAAATAAAAGGAGAACGCAGATAATGTTGAGCTTAGTTTTTGTTTTTGCTCATGTATGTATGCCAAATTTCAGACCTTAGATCATCAACTTCCACTACTCAGATGATTTCCTAATGAAAGTTGTTCCAATGGATGTTAACTACGACATATCCAAATTTGGGCTCCACTGGGAAAGTATTGAATTCCCAACCTGTCCTACATTGAACCCGAATCAGGAGGACTGATATGGGCTGCTAGAACCCCTAAACCAATTTCATAGAAACCATACACCCTAAACCAACTTCAAAGAAACCCATAAACCCAAAGAAAATGATGATGAACCGTACTTTTTGGATGTGAACGGTGGAGTTAAGCTTCGATGAACAGAGACCGTTGAGGGAGGAAGACCACTGCGTCAGAGACAGAGAGAGAGAGAGAGAGAGAGAGAGAGAGAGAGAGAGTTGCGCAAGAGAGACTGAGAAAGACCTAAGAGAGAGTGAGAGCTGAGCGAAGACAGATTGAGAGTTGACCTATAAAGAGACAGAGCGAAGAGAGATTGAGAGCTGAGCGACAGAGAGAGACTGAGCCAAAAGAGGTGAGAGAGAACAAAATTTCTGAAAAAATGATATGTGTGCAATCAGTGGACAATAAAAATGCATTAATAGGTGATAGTTTTAAAATTTTAGGGGAGGGGTGGTATTTTGAGAAAAAATTATAAACAGGGTGGCATTTTGAGCTATTTCCCATAATTCAAACACCACGTCGGTTATTAACTACAATCGTGCTATTTGAAATAGCACGGATTTAATTACCGTCGTGGTGTGTGAATAAAAATGTCATATAGAAGATAGAACTGTTGTCCTCACACGTCGTGAGAGTGAGGGACTAGTGAATTTATTCAAACCAGTGAAAGATTTCGGCATTTTCAAAGGAATCATGTTTCCAAAGTCGTTCTTTTAAAAAAAAAAACTTCAAATGATATTGAAAAAAAAAGAGTGAGGAAATACCTTTGGCTTGCAAAGAAAGTTTTCTTCGGAAGTAAACTTTGCATTTTTGGAGACGAAGATGAGGAAGATGAAGAGATTTAGACACGCCGCCGCTTTTGGGAAATGAGAAGGAAACTAAGAGGAAATTGAAAATTTTTATCGGTTAGAGAGAACGTAAAATTTTATGTCAGGTAACGAAAAAGTTTTTATATTGTCCCAGAGATCAATAAGACGACTGTTTTTTTTTCAAAAAACTCCCTAGTATATGTTTACAAGGACGTTAGAATAGTAGAAACCGACGTGGTTAGTGATAAAGCCATTGACTTTTGGTATTCTGAAAACGACTGGTTATCTAGATATTACACAATAAAAGTTTACTTTGAAGAAGTGATATTATAAGTTACCACATTGTCAATTTATATATAACTGTTGTTGTTTGTTATAAAAGTCAATGAATTTAGTTTACCAAACCAGCGTGGCTAAGCTGGTTTATACGACCGCAATTTAGTTAGCACCGATGTGGTTAGTGAAGATTATTTGTATAAATAGGGTTTTTTTTCAAGTGTTCTTTCACTTTCAGTTTTCAATTAGGGTTCCAACTTCTTCTTGCCCTTGGCTGCCGTCCTTACTTCAAGCCTCGGCTCTGTGTCACCTCTCTGGAGGCAATAGTTTGGATGTTGATGTGTGTGATTGTTGGTGTATCTGAAAGACACAAACACGCACTGTAACACCCCGACTCCAAAAAATTAAATGTCTATTTTAATTGATTTAAAATGAATTACGAATTTACCCTTGAGATAGGGGTAAATTGGTCATTTTATTATCCGAAAGGATTTTGGGACCACGAATGGTATTTTTGGGTAGGTGGCACTGAGACGAATTCGTAGACACGCGGTTGGCTTGAATCGGAGTTGTAATGAAAAAGTTACGCGCAAAACATCATCAGTGGCAAACTTGTAAATATTTATAAAAATTTGGTAAAAATCAAAATTTTCACCTCAACACTCTCTCTCCTCGCGCGCGCGCTCAGCTCTCTCTCTCTCTCTCTCTCTCTCTCTCTCTCTCTCTCCTTAGTCTCTCTCTCTCCCCGACACCGACTCTCTCTCTCTTCGGCTCTATCAGCCACGGCTACGGCAGGACACGAGACCGATCCCTTTAGCTTCATCTTGACGCCCAGATCAAGACCTGCCAGTTTTCCTCATCGAAAACCACGAACTCCGGCCACGAGCTCGACTGGTTCGAACCGGAGCTTTCCCGTCGCCTCGCCGCCGTCTCCGCTGCCCAAACCCGGTGAGTGAGGTATGGTTTCTCATCCATTTTCCGAGTTCTAGCTGCCTGTTGCATAGTTTTGGACCGATTTGTTGTCTAGAAAATCGATTAGAAAACCTAGGTTTTGGCCGGATTTCAAAGTGAAATTCCGCCCAGTTGCCGCCTAAATTGGACCTTCCCGTAGTTGAATGAAGTGATCCTGACCTTGAGTAGAAGCTAGGACAAGAAGGGTGAGCTCGGGTATGGAGTTTTTCCGTCACCGGAATTTAATCTACACACCCACGCCCTGATGAGATCCTTAGGTTGTCACGAATGCATAGGAATTCGTGGATCTCAATTTGGACATCGTTTGACTATCGACCTGATTTTCGCATATTGTGAGTTATCCGGGTTCGATAGGTTCTGAACGTTAGATCTTTTCCGAATTAAAATATGTTGTTCTAGATATTCTTAGGACCGTATGGGACTTCACGGATTATGAATCGGAGCCCCGGATGTTCCGATTCAATAATGTAAAGTTTGCGGGTTAGCGATAACCGTACAATCGTGGACGATTCCTAAACCTGTAATCGGACCTTAGGATACCTTCTTCAACATGCACGTATTGGGAATTTGGGGATTTAAGCATTTAACTTGTGATTTCCGCTTCGACATAATTTTATATTAATTAACGGTTCGTATCTCGAAATAGGTGTTTCGACTGCACGTACTCAGCAGGCAGGACCCTCATGTGGTCAGGCAGCGTGGGAATATTTGTGAGTGGACTTTGTTTTCAATCATATGCATGGTTTTATTGATGAAGGATTTTTGCATAATGTTTTAATGGCATATTGAATATATTATATTCATGAGATGAATTTGATGTTGTATAGCACTTTGGCAATATATTATGAGTTTGGCATTTTGAGTATTGGGAGTGTATTTTATAAGGAATTTGGGGAAGTATATATATATATATATATTCTCTATAGGCGAGATACTTGGGTTGTTGTGGTGTGTTGTGGAAGAACTGGATTATGAGAGGTTGTTGAGAGAAGTTGTATGATTACACTATGTAAGTACCTTCCCCAGTTATTAGGCTTTCCACACGCGGCGTTGGATGTTCCAACGTGTGAGACACTTTCCATATGCAGAGTTGGATGTTCCGGCGTATGGAAAGACTCTGTATAGTGTTTAGGGTCATCACCCATGGCGTTGGATGTTCCGGTGTTTGATGATCCAGTCTGCGCGTGTAGGACATAGTTTGGGAGCTACACATGGCGTTGGATGTTCCGGTGTGTGAGCTTTGGAGTTTCGTCCCCCGGTTGGACCGCTCATCCCTAGACGCAGGATAGCACCTGAAAATCCTGCGGACTAGTCAAACGATCCCCCAGTTGGATTGTTTCCCTGGTACCTAAGTAGTGTGATGCGTATATCGTATAGCTATTTATAGTTATATTTTTATATATATATATGTATATTTATATGTATATGTGTAGTTGAGTGAGTAAAGAATTAGAGTTTTTCAGTGGTTTGGCAGGAGTTGCAAGGTTGAGAGAATGGGGTTTACAAAGGAGATGACTTGTGTTTTGAAGAGTTTTAAATAAATTATGTTTTGAGTAATTAAATATTGAATTGTGAACCTACATGACTTGAGCATTATTTTTACACGGTGGGGTTACTATATTGTTTTTAACTGCAAATCTGGTTTTTCTCCACTCACATGTTTTCTGTTTTGTGCCCCCCAGCCAGTAGTCGCTCCAGGAAGCGTGCAAGTGGTGTACGAGGCTCAAACTGTGAACCTTCCTAGTTAGGATTTGAGTAATTTCTTCTACTCAACTGTTCTTGTAATCTAAATTCAGTAGATGCTCTTTTATCGCCCATGGTAGATTTTACTTGTGAGGCCGGAGGCCATTTAGTATGACTTGTTGAATTGTGAAAGCATGTTGTTGGTTGGGATTTTTATTTTATGTATATTGCAGGTTGAAATGTTACCAGTCTTTAGAATCCCTGCTAGAATTTTGATTGACCCTGGGGCTACGCACTCGTTTGTCACACCTAGTTTTGCCCACAATGCCAATGTAAGGCTTTCAGCTTTGCAGAAAGAACTGGCGATCTTTGTACCTACAGGAGAGATTTTTAGGGTAGGTACAATGTATCGAGATAGTATAGTGATGGTGGGAGATGTGTTTCTGGAGGCAGATTTAATTCCTTTGGGAATGGTTGACTTGGATGTCATTTTAGGAATAATTCCTTTGGGAATGGTTGACTTGGATGTCATTTTAGGGATGGATTGGTTGGCCAAACATCATGCCTCAGTAGATTGCTTCAGGAAAGAAGTTGTATTCAGTAGTCCCGGACGACCTGAAGTAACTTTTTATGGCGAGTGCAGAGTGCTTCCATCTTGCCTCATTTTAGCTATGACGGCAAAACGATTGCTCAGAAAAGGGTGCTCAGGATATATAGCACATGTAATTGATACCAGAGATAATGAGCTGAGATTGGAAGATATTCCAGTAGTACAGGAATTTCCAGATGTATTCCCCGAGGATCTTCTTGAATTACCTCCTCATCGGGAGATCAAGTTCATTATTGAGCTCGCTTCATGAACGAATCCTATTTCTCATGCACCGTACATAATGGCGCCAGCAGAGTTGAGGGAGTTAAAGACTCAGTTGCAGGGGCTGGTAGATAAGGGTTTCATCCAACCTAGTTTTTCTCCTTGGGGCGCTCCAGTGTTATTTGTTAAGAAAAAGGATGGCACCATGAGGTTATGCATTGAATACAGGTAGCTGAACAAGGTCACAGTGCGGAATAGATATCCATTGCCTCGTATTGATGATTTGTTCAATCAGCTAAAAGGTGCCAAGGTATTTTCTAAGATTGACTTGAGGTCTGGATATCATCAGTTACGGGTTAGAGAAGGGGATGTGCCTAAAACAGCGTTTCGAACGAGGTACGGGCACTATGAATTCCTGGTGATGCCATTTGGATTAACTAATGCGCCAGCTGCATTTATGGTCCTCATGAACAGAGTGTTTTGACGTTACTTAGATCGCTTAGTGATTGTGTTCATAGATGACATTCTCCTGTATTCTAAGAGTCAGAAGGCACATATGAAGCACTTAGGCATTGTGTTGAAGACTCTGAGAAGGAGGCAACTTTATGCCAAATTCAGCGTCAGTTTTGGTTAGACAGAGTTAGTTTCTTGGGGCATGTGATTTCTGCAGAGGGCATTTATGTTGATCCCCAAAAGATTGAAGCAGTAGTGAACTGGCCACGACCAATAGTGTTACTCAGATACGGAGTTTTCTTGGGTTAGCCGGGTATTACCGTCGTTCGTGGAAGGGTTCTCCACCATAGCGGTGCCTCTCACTTATTTGACAAGGAAAGGAGTTAGGTTTGCGTGGTCAGATAAGTGTGAGGAGAGTTTCAACGAACTCAAGACCAGGCTGACCACTGCTCTGGTTTTAGCACTTCCGGATGATAGTGGGATCTTCATTATCTACAGTGATGCATCTCAACAAGGACTTGGATGTGTGCTGATGCAGCATAGTGGGGTGATCGCTTATGCTTCTAGACAACTTAAGAAGCATGAGTTGAATTATCCTATTTATGATTTGGAACTTGCTACAGTAGTTTTTGCCTTAAAGATTTAGCGGCATTATCTTTACGGGGAAACATGCCAGATCTTTACAGATCACAAAAGTTTAAAGTATTTATTCACCCTGAAGGAATTGAATTTGAGGCAAAGAAGATGGTTAAAGTTGATAAAAGATTATGACTGTACCATCGAGCATCACCCAGGAAGAGCTAATGTTGTCACGGATGCACTCAGTAGGAAATCATCGGGATCTGTAGCTTATCTTCGAGGGAGGTATTTGCCATTGATGGTAGAAATGAGAAAGCTCAGAGTTGGGCTAAATATGGATAATCAGGGAGCACTGTTCGCTACTCTCCATGTGAGACCAGTGCTAGTAGAATGAATACTCGCAGCTCAATCCCAAGATCCTTTGATTTGCACGTTGCGAGTGGAGGTTGAGAATGGCGACAGAACTGATTGTTCAGTACGAAATGATGGAGCATTAATGGTAGGTAACAGGTTATATGTCCCTAATGATGAAGTTTTAAAAAGGGAGATTCTTGAGGAGGCCCATGAGTCAGTTTTTACAATGCACCCTCGAAGCACAAAAATGCATCATACTCTGAGAGAGCACTACTGGTGGCTTTTTATGAAGAAAGAAATAGCAGAGTATGAGTTTTTCCAAATTGATTACGTATCACCCATGGTGATGCAAGGAATTGACAGATATTTGGAATTGACGGAAATATGGGGTACACCTGGGTGGTATTTTTAACCTGTTTTCAATGCCTTAAGAAATTAATATTGACCATGAGTATGATTGGCTTATATACATGCATAGTTATATAAGTGCATTGATTTCAGTAATAAAGAGAAGAATTTAGTTTGTATAACTATTTTTATAGTGGGGTTAGTATGTTCATATGCTATTTTCTAAACTTTGTTTTTGGGTCCACTCACTCTTTTTAATGTTTTGCGCCCTCAGGCAGTAGGCGTGCACAGGGATCCACCACCGGGCCGTTTTCCACCTTCCGTGCTTTCCTTTTTGATGTAGGACTTTTGTTTTGTAAAAGGATTGACTCCTTGTAAATTCTTAGTAGTCGCTCTGATATTTTGCCCTAGACTTAGAATTTAACTGTTGGAATGTATATATACGTATGCTGGCAGTTGGTTGTATATATATATACTTGTTTGGCAAGTGTAAATGTTTTGGTATTGATCCAGTTACAAGGGAGACTCTGCCGATTTTTCAGTAGAATTCAACCTTGTTATTTTATCGTGCTTTGTATAGAAGGGCAATTAGGTCATTCGTGCCCGACGTTCGCCAGGTGTCGGACACGCACAAGGTCCGGCTCGGATTCCAAAGCGGAATTTGGGTCGAATCCTGTCAGTCAGTATTTTCTGGTCATCTTTTTCACTTTTTGTAGTAGTGTGTCAGGCATATATGGGCACTAATTAAAAGGATGGAAGCTCTTAGTTAAAGACCAAAGAAGAGAAGCAAGTCACACATGATTATGATGGGGATAATTCAACCTAACAACTTTTATGAGCTTTTGGTGGGTACAATTCCAAGTGGAGCATAAAATTCTAATAAGGAGGTGCTTTACACCAAAGAAAAGTGAGCAAGAAATCTTATTGTCAGGGAGCCAGTGCAACATAATGAAGTTACAAATTCGCTCAAAGCTAGTTGGGCACATAGTTTAAAATATCGATAATATAGATGAAATATCGAGGATATTATCATTCTTTCGGGTCACGGTTATTTCAGAAAGTATCCATACACATATCATATAAATATCAATAATATCGACAATAATATTGAAAAATATCGATGTCGATAATTTCTCTCACACTTCAGCAATATTTTGTCAAAGTATTGCTATAATATCGCTATAATATCGACAATAATATCGAAAAATATCAATGTCGATAATTTCTCTCACACTTCAGCAATATTTTGTCAAAGTATTGCTATAATATCGAAAATATCGACGTAACGGAAAAAATAAAAAATAAAAAAACACAAAGCACACACAAAGGGGATTCAAGCTCTTGCCATTTCACTCCTCCAATGCCTTAACCACTATGTTGCTTATGTTTTTGTGATTACATGCTAAAATGAATATTTATATTGTTTTGTTTTGAACTGTTTTTGCAAGAATCAGATTTTCATATGAGAATGTGAGTCTCCTTTCCTTTTGGGATGGAATCGAGCGGCTCATACAAAAAATCCGAGACCCAATCTTCAAAGGATTTTGCTTATAGACAACGTCAACCAATCTCGGATCCATATGAGGAGCATGTTAACATTTGATTACTACTCTTCACAGTACACATACTCTACACATAGAGATGATGAAGATAGTGAAAATTGAAACCTCATAGAAACTCTATGTGGTAATAAGTCCCCCATGTATCTTACCATGCACTGTATGAAGTGTAAAATATTGTAGTAAATCATTATATATAAATGATTATGGTGTGTTTAATCTTCTTTCATTAATTACTACATAATTTCTACACTCACAATGTTTGTCAGCTCGCTATATAATCAACTTAAATAAGTTAAATCCATCATGCAGTGCATTTCCTTCCAATTGTTTGTGATAAACTAATAGATAATTGACTAAATAAACATCCTCCAAAGTTGCAATAAAAAGTTCCAAGTTTTTCTTACAATTTTCGTGGGTTTTATTCAATTTTTATCGATATCGATAATATCCTGATATTTCCATCGAAATTTCCGTATCTTTGGACTACCGATATTTTCGATACTATCAATTTTTTAGACCTTGGTTGGACAAAGGAGGTTAGTCAAGGTGGTATGATTAACCATACATCATCAAGGGTGCTTGATTTCAAAGGTGTATAAGTGGCGATGTCGGAGGATAAGGTCCACAAAGGTGAAGTTAAGACAAGGAATGATTGTTAATGTATGCATTTTGAGTTTTTCTTTCGGCTTCCCTTGACAACTTTGTAATAGGATTTCTATTGTTATTTATCAAGCTCAAGTTTAGATTGAGAGTAGCTTCTCTAGGTGTTCTTACTATGGAGGTTCAAGCAAATTGGAAAAGGTAAATTGTGTATTGCATAACATTGCATTAAACTGTTTTCATAAAATGATGACTAGTCATCTGTTTCTCGTATGACTAGTCATCCCTGCTCTGTAGGATTTCTAGTTGGATAACCAACTTTTTTGTCCTATTCTCTTTTCTCTCTCTGCTGCCATGTGTCATTCTTACCTAAGGGAATTCCTCTTTGGGCAGTCGTCTCTTTCGGGTGGAAGTTTTGGAAAGTTTGGCTTGCCATCTTTCGCTTCTTCTTCCTCAAGAGAGAACCATCTTATTTTCATCTATGAGTTTTTCCAAATTGATTTCTTTTTGAAAAACTGCATTTGAAATACGAATCTGCATCTAGCTACTTAAAACACTCTCTCATTTACATCTAGGACAGATTCAAGATTGATTTCTTCAAGAGTATGGTTTCTTGAAGAAATTGGTCATTCTCCTTTGAATCCAAATTTTGGTTTCTGTTTGAGTTAGAGCTTGCAAGTTGGTGCCATGTGATGAATGAGCTAGAGAAGGAGCTGCCATTGCCATGAAGAACTGAGCTTCAAGCTTTGCTAAGTTCGAGAAGAAAATTGCACAAAGGAGGTTTAGCTCATCTTCCTAAATAGATCTAGGTTTTTCTTGAGCTTGCTTGTGTTCCTATTGTAAGAATCTTTTTCTACTTAATGGATTGCCTGGTCAGTTGATGACCCCTAGTTTTTCCCAATGATGGGTTTCTGGGTGAACAATTTTTGATTGCATCTCTGTAATTTTTCTGGGTTTGTGTTCTTGGTGGTTGACTATTCATCATATGAATTTTGGGTTGGTGTTCTTGGTGGTTGACTAGTCATCGTATGAATTTTGGTTTTGTGTTCTTAGTGGCTGACTAGTCATCATATGAATTTTGGGTTTGTATCCTTGTAGTTGACTAGTCATCATTATCTGTTGTTTGGTGTTTTCTTGATTATGCTGTCTTCACACACTTTCACCATAGTTGTTGCTAGCAGAGGGGATGCCTAGATTGACGGGTCCTTCTGAGTGCCTAGATTGTCACTAGTAATTCTCTAGGCTTGCAGGTACATCTTGGTATGCTCTGTGTATGTTATTGTTTGGTATAATTCATATTTGACAGTTGACTAGTCATAAGAGGATTTGGTCAAGGTCTAGAGTGTGTGAAGTTTGTTGCGTTCTTGGTTGAATATCTTTTAAGTTTACCCCTCGTCACCTAAGTACCAATTTCAATGATGGAGAGAATGTTGTTAGGTTGATGGCAACCAAAAAGATTCTTCTTACCAAGGTGGTTGATGTCAACTGAGAAGCAGAACCAACCCAGAGACATAGCAAGAGAAAGGATAGAGAGAAAGATGAGAGAGACACAGAGAGAGTTAGTTTTGGGTTTTTGAGAGGGCTAGCTAGAAGAAGACTATCGAGTCTAGTACTATATTAATACTGTTTTAGAGAAATACTAAGTAGGAAATGAAACAACACAGTTTTAATTTTTTAGAATTTTTTTCTTCACAAACTGCAACCAAAACAATTCGTCGCTAAGTTTCAGGAAATATTTCGGCAGGTCTCACGAAATATTTTTGCGGCATCTCACATTTGGAGATGACGCAAGAAAACTTAGATACAAAACATTTTCGTCACCAATAATTTGAAGCTTAAGGGCAACCAAAAATGCATTTGGTCTCTAATTCATCACCTAGAGAGCAAATATTTTTGTCGCGGTAACAAAATATTTTGTCTTTGATCAATTTATACACCTGACGAAAGTTTTGGTGACGAATTAAAAACTTTCATGACATATAACCTCGTTTGGCAACCAAAATTGGGTTGGTCACTAAAAAGTTGGTCGCAAAAGAAGTTTTTTCTTGTAGTGCCAACTTGAGGAGGAGTATTGACGTAAGTTAACCTACTAAATCAAGAAGATTTATTTCCTAAGTTAATTAGGTAATTTACTTCCTTGTTTTATATAGTTGTCACATCCTTATTTAATTAGGAGATATTCTTCTAATTAATTACTATATCTATTTCCTTATATAGCACCCTTATAAACTCCTACATATCTCTCCTAATGAAGAAGAATACAATTAACCCAAAATATGCAAACCATATTCATATTTTAACAAAAACTTCAACGACTAAATGCATATGCCACTAAATATTTTGGAGATTTGATCCTCTTAATATGTGGAAATTATCATCAAATTATAATATTACAAGATTCCTATCCAATAAATTATTGGAATATGGAAAGGAATAAATATATTTAATGAAATTTATAATTATTTTGTCAGATCATGTTCCGCTCTGTGCTTGGCACAGTTTCCTGCTGCAAACATGGGTAATGTGAATGGCCAGATCATGTTGCACAATTATTAAAGATTCCCTATCTCCGGAGACTCATTTTGCAAGACCAAGACTTAATTCTTAAAATGAACCTGGAGCTGCTCTGTAGTTTATGTTTATGTTTTTGTTTCAGCATATTGGCCCCCTGCCCCAAGGATCAAATGAAACTGGATTCTGATTTGTTATTTTTCCTACTAGTAAACAAAAACGTGTACCTGAGTTAAGATAATCTTCTAGTTCTGAGATCCAGTCAACCATTTTTTACTATCTTTGTATGGTGGCGCCATTGACTTGATCTGTTCGTTGCTCGATCTTTGTATGTAACGGGCAGAGCGCAAAACAAAGTGAAACAATTTCAAGGCTTGATCCCAAATTTTCTCACACGCTATCTTCACCAAGAATCACAGTATATTATCAGGGATATGGGGAGGGGAGGTGAGGAGAGCGAAGCAAATGCTTATCCAACAATTATATCTTCACAAGAACACATAAAATATAGATATTGAACTTTCAGTTTTATTATAGGATGCCAAACACATACATGGCATGGACAGTGCATACAAGCTTCTTAGAAGTTACAAGATTACGAACGTTATACAATACCACTTACACGTACCATCAAGAATTTTATGTCCATGGTTTCACTTTCCTATAAAATATTCTTCTTCCAAGTAGAAGAATTTATGCCCTTGATTTCACTTTCCTGTCAACTATTCCTCGTCCATAAGTAGAAATGCACATGTCAACTAGAAGACGACATTGCGTCAGACTAAATAAGATGACTGGAATGATAGCAAGGACAATCGTTGGAATAACAATCCATGAATGTTCATGGATCATAATGAAAAGGGCGAAAGAAAAGGCACCCATCATGGTGGCAATAGAGATGATTAAGGTGGAAAGGCCTATTATCATCTTTGTTGGTAAGGATTTGAGGAAATCATTTTCCGCATAACGTGATGTAAGGATTCCTAAAAACATTAATACTGAAGTTGTAGATGAAAAGAGTGATATAGCATCTAAAACTATAAAAGCCATAAATAAATTTTTATGCAAGAATATCGGGAAGCCTGTTTCTCCGTTGTTTCCACCAGGAACTGTGAATGCTGCAGCAAACATGATGGTAATAATGAGAGCACCTACAACTGTACAAGAAGTTGCAGTTTCTTTCATCCATCTTTCTCCTTCCTTCACCAATTCCTTGTGGTTATCTGTAAATAGCTCACGCGGAGTCATATGGTCTTTATTCCTACGTTCTTTAAGCCGGGGTAATCCAATAGTCTCGACCTCCTACATTTATGTTGAACAAAAAAGATACATATGAGTAAAAGATTATTACTCTATTTTTCCAATAATCAACCCTTGAATCCTCGAAATTTGAGAAGCCATACAAATCCAAACCATTAGAGAGCAGAGGTAACAAGAAGACTAGCATGCTGACCGTAAAGTAAGTTGAATAAGACATCTTAGGGCCGACATTAATTTCAATTTTTCTTTTCATTCTGCATTAGTTTTCAATATTAGAATGAATAAATTACTAAATATAACTGTGTTGACCACCTTTTTAGAGCATCCACAATGCTCCCTAAATGACCTCCTTAGAAAAAATTTAGAGAAGAAATAGAAAAATACAACTCCAACCATGCTCTATATCTACCTCCTAAAATAGGGAGAGTTTTAGGAGCTCCTAAATGCGAGGAGAGAAAAAGGACTTCTAGTGGCTCCCTATAATTTAATGCTTCTTTATTTTATGAATATTTTAAATCTTTGATTAATGCTAACTATTTTTTATATTAATTTTTTTTTTATAGAGATAGACCAATTAAAAAATATTTATTGCATTTATATAGAGTATAATTGGAGTTAAAATTTTATAGAGATTTTCTAAAATAATGTTTATATGTGTTTAGCTAAATTTTAACTAAAAAACAGAGAGCATGATTGTAAATATTCTTACACTTTTTGTAATTAAAACATGCTTTCAATACATAAAATGACTCATTTCAGCCCAAACAATTTATTCTCATCTATGTTACAATTTGTATAAGTTGAAAAAGTATAAATTAACTAAGATTTTCTTTAACTTTTAAAGATAGTATCCGTCTATCTGCGGATGCAATGTAATGCAAACACAGAGTATCGGTCTATTTGATTTACAGCAAATAATGTTTGAAAAGTCACAGTATATAAAAATATGACATGTAATGTTAGATGCCTTAGTGATTTATTATTTTAGCTAGTTTGTAGCAGAATGACCTTTGAGCTGTAATTGAAAGCAGACCATGCGGATTAATAAATTACAATAGAGTGCGACTCCCACAATTTACAAACAAAAAAGGGCCTTTAGAAGGGCATATATAGGAAAGCTAATTCATAAGAGCAAAAAAAAATTATAACTCTGAATTATATAGAATATGTTCTGACCTTAAACCATTGCAGTTCTCTCTGCATTTGCAAAGCCGCACCTGAGATATCATTGAGCTTTGCGAATTTGGATAGCATCCCGGCAACATGTAGCGCGCAATTGCCAGACATATCTGCAATATTGCCAATCAATTTTCTTTCTCTTTCATCGAGCCTATTAATAATAAGGCTATAAATTTTTTCTTGGCGACATTCGATGGCAAAATGAACGAGGTTCCTTCCCGCTTGATTAGAAAGCCAAATGAGATTTGGTCTTGCTTGCAATACACTGTCAGTAAACTCAAACATCCCTAGCTCGATAGCTCTGAAAATTGCTTGACGTACATAATCATGGTGATGTCGATGTTTTATCACTTCACGCATGTGATGTAGGAGTTCAAGTGATTGAATGTGGGCCTGTTTTATTTCGCGTATGCGGTTGATTCCTAGGTTGGCATTGAAAAAAACATGTCATACCACTAATTCATGAAAAAAATTATTACTAAAACAACTAATGGAGAACATAGAAAATATGGAAAAAAAAAAAAAAAAAAAAAGTAGCATACCCAAAAGTTCAAGGAGATTTGATTTCAAACCTTGCAAGAAACCTACCACTGCAATGGAAATTCAAAATCTAAATATAAGATGGTGAAAGCTGTATGTATCTCTGTTAATTAGATGATGACAAAATGCGTAAAAGGGAAGAAGTATTAGCTCACTTGAAAAGGTCCATAAAATGGGTGCAAGGAATATTTAGATACATACATGGTATAATGAATACGATTAATCAACTCCTAATTTTACACCATAGCAACATGCAAATAGCAACATGTAGTCTCTTTTATTTTCAGAAAATGGTCTGAAATTATTGCAAGAAGATTTATTGCGCCTTAAACCTACTAAAGTGATTTTCTAACCAATGAAGGATTGCAAAGACTTATTATTTATCAAGGACTCAAATCCTATCTCGTATAAGTGTTTAAGTTGTTTACAAAGGCTTAAAGGTTCCTAGTTCTATATGGATTGAAATACATTAATTCTATTGCATGAAGGATATCTCTAAGTGTTTCTTGGTGGGCAATACCCTTAGAGAGATGCATATAAATAGAAGGCTCCCTCCTAGAACCGATACACCCAAGCTAATCAGAAATTCACCCCATCAAAAGTTATAGCTATAAGGATTGGTTTCTAAGGAGAAGAATCTTCTACCTCTCTACGCAACTCGATCAACTCCAAGCACGATGTCGGACTCAGGTTAGTGTTCAACATGTTATAGCTTAGATGGATTAACAATTATTTGTAGGATGACTAATAATGCCTAGAAGGGGTGAATAGGCCAATTTAAAATTATAATTAGTAAATAAAAATAAACTTCGGTAACTGGATTGACATAGCTTATCAATCCTGAAACGTGCAAAGCATAAAGTAAAGGAGCACTCAAAGAATTATTTTACGTGGTAAATCCCTACCTTTGGGGAAAATCTATGGGACTCCTCAGTCTAAAATAAATCCACTATAGAACGATGATTACAAGAAGTACTCACACACTTATCTGAGGCACATTCTAGATAATGTTTACCAACTTCTTCATAACTCAACTTCCGTCAAGGGATGATCTTTCAACACTCCATATGTTGGTCATGATTGCTTCAAGCTCGCTAGAGTTCTTCCAACTCTCTTAATATTTTATGTGGAATCCGATAATGGTCACGATTGATTCAAGCTCACCGGAGAAAAATCACCACAACGGTCTTAGTGTTCTCAACCGAATGAGTCACCGAACATTCAAATGAATGTAATATGAATGATAAAAGTGTTTGATAAATCACCAAATAAACATGGAACACTTGATAATTTATCTCAAATAAAAACTCAGCTTTCCAAAGTTTATGGACTAAAAATATGATCATGAGAGCTCTAGGAAGAAAGAAGACAAAGGTCTAGTTTTATAAGAGTTTTTCTTCATAAGAAGGAAAACCCACGTTTAAAGCAAAATCTCCACGTTTTAACTTTTAGCAAAAATCACAAAGGAAAGGGCCTAATTGGACTCAATATTGGACTCTAACTCATTTGAAAAAGGCATCTCCACTTCATGTCACAGTCCAAAGCTAGTTTTCTAATATTTGAATAATCCAAGAATTTTTTTTTTTTCCTCAAATCAATGTAAAATTTCAATAGCTCGTTTTCCAATTATCCAAAATTGCAACTCCTTTTTTTGTTTAATCTAATCATATTTTCCCACAAACACCCATTTAATTGCAATAAAAAAAAATTCATACCGCTAAAAATATTCACCATTCTTCTTTCATTTGCTCAAATTTCAAGGATATTTTAATTTAGTTCATTAAATTCTGAAAAACAGAAAACTCAATTCAGTTCCATATTTCGCCCACAGATGTGGTCTCTTTTATTTTCAGAAAATGGTCTCTCATATCGGTGGGCGTACCGTGCACAATCATACAGACCACAACTGTGTATAGGTTCATATTTATATATGTTGTTTCATGTTATTCACTAAATATTCTTAGTTTACTTCTTGATATATCATAGATTTTTATTTTTTTATTTTTGTTTTATAGATTTAATCTTGAATTTGATGAATATGGGCTTAAAGATAATTTGAGCTTAGTTTCTATTTCTGCTCATGTATGTATGCCAAATTCCAGACCTTAGATCATCAACTTCCACTACTCGGACGAGGATTTCCTTAATGAAAGTTGTTCCAATGGGTGTTAACTATCACATATCCAAATTTGGGCTCCATTGGGCAAGTATTGGATTCCCAACCTGTCTGACACTGAACCCGGATCAGGAGGACTGATATGGGCTGCTAGCCAGCTATTATATATTTTGTTTTGTAATATTACCCCTTAGTTTGTGAGAATGTGAAAGTAAAAATGTCTCATATTGGAAAGTTGAGAAATCTAGTAAGGACTTATAAGGAGTTGAGCGACTCCCTCTGTTGTTAATTGGTTTCAGGGTGGAACCTTAACTTCCCCTATGGTATCAGAGCGAGTTTGCCCACTTGTGAAGTCCAACGACCCTGCGCTCTCCGTGTCACCCAATATGTGATGTTCACGTGTTAAGCTAGAAAATTCGCCGCACATGCCTGAGCATGTGAGAATATGAAGGTGGAAATGTCCTACATTAGAAACCTTAGAAATCTAGTAAAAGTTTATAAGGAGTTTGGTGCAAATGTCCCATCAAATGGTAATACAAAATGAGTATGATATGATGGGAGTGCAGCTAACGATGAGGGGAATAAACTTATGCATCAAGAAGAGATAAAGGCTAGTTAGATGACAAGATGAGGAAGCTTTCAACAATTATTCCAACATATGCAAAGCAAAAGAACCAATGGGAAATGATGGGCTAGCTGCTATAAAAAGGGAAGTAGCTAGAGTCTCTAAACATATGAGAGAGTAAGCAAGAAAGAAGTGAGGGAGAAGTAGGAAACTATGCCACCATAACAGCCCCTTGTGGCTCATTCATTGATAAAAAAATCTGTAAAATTGTATCTTTATTATGTTTATGTTACCATTTTAATTTTCAGTTAGTACGAGGGACTAAACCTCTAAGCCCTAGGTTAGAGGTTGAAGCATGAACATAATTTTCAAATTACTCCGTTTCATGCTATTATACAGAGGCGCATGTTGGGACAAGAGGGGTCTAACGACCCCTTGGAATGCCTGAAATTTGGCTGTGGACTCCATGGACGACCCCTTAGACAGCTGCAGAGCGATCCCTTCTTTGCACACTAGGTGCTCGACGAAAGTCCCAGTCTGTCTGTGTCTTGTGTTGGTCTGCCATGGAATCAATTGACCATTGTTTTTAAATTGTGCACTGATGCAAAAGCCAAACCAACTGCAAAGAACAATTAAGGGCTCGTTTGGAACTGCTTCTCTAGGAAGTACTTCTGCTCATAAGCGCTTCTAACAAAAACGCTTTTATTATAAAAATTTAGAATTTTCATAAAAAATTAAAGTGTTTCGTGGAAAAGCACTTGGGAGTGCTTCCTGAAGAAACACATAGCAAGTGCTTCTCCAGGAAGCGCTTCTATGACCCAGAAGAGCTTCTAAACTTTTCTGCCAAACGCTGTCAGAAGTGCTTTTAATTATCAGTAAGCGCTTTTGGCCCTTCCAAAAGCACTTCTAAACAGGCCCTAATATTTTTTTCCTTTTCAATTTCGTGCTGCTCTTGTTTAGGGTTTATGAAACAATGGAAGAAAGCCCCTTCGTTTAGTTAGCAGTTTGGGAGTGGCGAGGGAGACTGGGAAGAAAGAAACAGAGAGAGAAAGAAAGAATAAAACAAGAGAGGGGGAGGCTGGAAGAAGAAGGAAAATAATAAAGAGAGATAGAGAGAGAGAGAGAGAGAGAGAGAGTAAAAAAAAGAGGGGGGAAATATTAAATAAAAGGAAGAAAGAGAGAATACAAAAAAAATTTTAAATAAATAAGAAGATAGATCTATCTTCTACTCACTCTCTTTTTCTTTTTCTTTTTTTTTTCTCTACCCACTTTTGTAGTTATATTTATTTTGTTGTTGGCAATGGCATATTTTGTAATGACCCGGTCCTAAATAAATTGATAAAGATTAATTTATTCAGATAAAAGAGCCTTTGCCTTTGCCCCACTAGCCCTTGCTCTACTAGACTACTCCAACTTTCTTGGGCGGTGAAAGAATTTTTACATGAGTCGCCCTTCTTGAACATGTCAATCACTCTACCTTGAACCAAGTGCGTCTCGGTCGAACTAAGCTCTGATACCAATTATTGTACCAACGGGCTCAATAAGAGTCCACTACTTGTCCAAATCATGCACCGATATGGTACCCACCTTAACCATCTAGGAAAGCGATGGCCTAATGGACCTCTAGGTGTGGGGTTTTACCTTTAAAGGTCTTTGTGCAATTAGGAGTGAGCCACCTATATTTGAACTATAGATTATTTTTTCTCATATTCTACAACATCATGTCAACTTTGAAAACCAGTTTGGGCAGCTAAGAAGGGTACACGTATTTTCCACTTATTTTTGCTGATTATGTAATTCTCTTTGGAGAAGCTTCTCCAAAACAGGCCAAGATTATGATGAGCAAGGGTAGTATTGATTATTTGTATAAGATGTCCGAGCAGTTAGTGGATTTTGAGAAGTTTGTGGAGTATTACTCTCCTAATATTGAGAAAGTTAAAGCTATGGAGATTCATGTGGTTCCCCCTTAACCAGTGACTTGGGAAGATACTTGGGTGTTCCACTAATTCATGGAAGGAATACTAGCAATAGTTGTACTATCCCTTTCTATGGCGGGCGGGGTGACTTTGGTTCAGTCTGTTACTTCTACTATCCCAATCTATATGCTACGTAAAAGGTTAAACTGCCTATGACAGTTTGTAGGGCGTTGGATAGGTTGAATAAGAACTTTATTTGGGGATCAACTGATAGGAGAAGGAAAGTGCATCTTGTTAGTTGGAGTACTATTTGTCCTAAGAACAGAGGTGGTCTAGGGTTGAAAAATACGGAGCATGTTAATCAAGATCTCCTTGCAATAACTTTGACGGAGACTGGTAAAGAAAGATAATGGAAAATGGGTCCAATAACATAAGACAAACAAACAAATTGGACGTAGTATTACAAAATGTGAAGAGTTCAATAACATAAGACGAAATTATTTAAATTTTACTAGATAAAACCATAATCGCAACGTACCTGACACACTGATCTTCTGTCGATTACATTCTTCATTTCCTTCACTTTGAACACGTACACGAGTATCACTAATGGTAGGCTCTATGTGTACACCTTTCAAAAATTTACAATAATTAACCTCAATCAATATATTTCGAATTACTATTTCTATTACAATTATGGATATCTTGTCATAATTGATTTGCATATATATGTTTTGTGTTGTCAACTTTTCCATGTCCCTATGTTAATATTCTGTCACATGTCCTCTTAGATAACATAGTGAAAATACCTTGAAGAATGCTAGCAACCTTCACTTTACTTACACTTTAAACAATGTCATTAATACTTGAAACAAACTAGCTCTTGTTTTCCTAATTTACCTGTATTAAATATATTGACTTTTATGTTTCTTTCGATTTATTCATATTTCTTTTACAACTTTCTTATCATCTTGTTAAAAATTAAATAAGAAAAAAAAAAGTCATTTTTTTAAAGAAATAAAAATCAAACTTGCAATCAATCCAATTACCGTAGGATTAGTCTTTTAACAGAATTTTTTTATTAAAAAAACTCAGCAGGACACAACCTAAAAATTAGTTCCAGGTGGAGGAAATAGATGAGATGGTAAAAACAATTCTTGGAACACCTACATCATTCCAGCGAATTCAAATTATCAACATACATCCAAGACCCAGGCATGTCCATACATGTTTATTTCCACGTGAATTTGAATTTTTCACCACACGCATGGTTCTTCATCAGTATATAATATATCACTTTTAAATTAATTTTTTAACAAGGTAATAAGAAAATTGCAAAAAATTTAAAGGATGAATTGAAGGAAACATGAAAGTCAATATTCTTAAGGGGCCCTATATTTAATAAGGGTAAGCTTGGAAAGCAAAAGTTAGTTTGTCTTAACTATTAATGATTGTTTTAAGTGTAAAGAAAATGACACATGTCATTAGAAAAAGAGAGAAAGTTGCTAGCATTCTCTAAATAGTTTTAACTCTTAATTAAAAATAGAATATTAAAAAGAAAAGAATAGTTCTGATACTTCATCTTCTTCCTTTTTCTTCCCAAACCTCGTAGCCAACAGACCCACCGATCAACCATAATTGCAACATACCTGAGCAAGTGATCTTCATTGGATTACTTTCTTCATTTCCTTCATTTTGAACACTTACACGAATATCATTGATGGCACGCTCTACGTGTATACCTTTCAAAAAATGATAGTAATTAACCTCAATCAATATATTACGAATTTCTATTTCTATTACAATAAGTGTTTTCAAAGGCATGCCTTCGCGCGCGTTGGCGCGAGGCGGCAGTAAAACGCCCGAGGCGGTCGGCTGTTTAGCGAGTTGCACGTTTAGGGCGGGGAAGGCGTGAGGAGGCGTTGCAAGGCGTGTCCAGGCGGAGCGAGGAGGAGCAAGGCGCGCCAGATCTGGAAACTTCTAAACCGGAAGAAATTTGCGAGTCTGCAGATGTCTGCGAGGAAGATGAACTCGCGAGGAAGACGACTCCTTATTTTATTTTATTTTTAGGTTAATGAAACGACGTCGTTTTGATTGTAGTGTTTTGAAAACAATATTAAAGTGAAACGACGTCGTTTCACTTGGAGTGTGTTGAAAAATAAAATAAAAGACGCAAGTTGCTGTTTTTTTTTATCTTACCTTTATTGTAATAAACCTAAGGCAAGAAGAATTAATAGTGGGAAATATGTTAATGAAACATGCAAGTTGCTGTAGCTTTTCTACTTACCTTTTTTTTTTCTTCCCTAAATTAATATATTAACACATGGACTTATATATATATATATTGTATAGTACAACCCTAATTTCTACCTTTACCAGATAATCTCTATCAATTTCAAGAATTCTCTTCATCTTTCGACTGCAAGTGAGTCATTTTATTTTTCTCTCTAATTCTTCACAACTGTAATTTGAAGTTCCGTATAAATTTTTTTCAATTTTTTTAAAAATATATTAGTTAACTTATTTGTTTATGTGATATAGTATAAATTTGACATACATGCATCATACTTGTATAAACCAATTTGGAGAAGAATAGACGAGAGATGGTGATGCTAGTTTGAATGATATTAGTGTTGATGAGTGGGATGAGTGAATTATGTTTTTGTTTTGATGTTGAATAAATATTTTATGTTTTGGGATTGATTATTATGCTTTGAATGACAATTAATACTTATATTTGATTATATTTAAAAGATTGTTATGGTTGAATAAGAATTAGTTGTACAATTTAATTGTATTGTATTATTCATAAATTTTTCTTATTAAAATAAATTAATGTTCAAAAGGCTTACGCCTCAATGCTTCAAGGCTTACGCCTCGCAGAGGGCTACAAAAAACGCCTCGCCTATACAACTCGCCTTTGAAAACATTGATTACAATTACGGAGATGAGAAGTTAAAACAATAATTAAAAAAACCAAATCAGCATTTCCACATCTCTCATCTGGGTGTTCCATTTCGTTATTTGTCTGATGTTATGAACCCCTCCGATAAAGTCACTGAAGTTGTCATTTCTTAGCCATTAAGATCAATAACTATTGTTTTGAAGTTTCAAGGATTCAAAAGCGCAGTCAATTTTGAAGTCTTAGGTTCATTACAGTCAATGTAACATTGAAAATATATAATTGTAATTGTAAGAGGAAAGAGTATGTGGATACTAACAATTATAGATCCGTCGTTGCAAGAAGTTGAGGGGTGTTCCACTAAGGAATGCAGAAGGCATAAATCCTTCCATCGGGAATTTCCCATTCTGGCCCTTGGTAAAGACCAATTCTGGGCAAAGCTGAATTAATTCCAGAGCAATATCTGTAGTACAGAAAAACAAGTTTTTATAATTAAGGGAAAAAACGAGTAATCAATTTCATTGTTATAAGATTAATTAAAACTCTTACCAAATTTCATGCCAACAATAAAGTAGCGAAGAAGTCCAGCGCCGTATGGTCCTTTATCTGGTTTTAGATCTTGGAGGGGAGTGACGAAGTAAAGATCTTTAACGACATCCCATTGCTCATTCATAGCAGCCAAGATAATTGGAGTCCTATTGCGGGTCTTAGTGGGAATACTAAGTGTTTTCTTGCTCTTTCTAACCATGCATTTAACCATTTTACGATTTCCTCTCTTTGCAGCAAGAGCTAGAGCTGTCTGACCCCAATTATCTGTTATTTCCAAGTCTTCCTCTGACATCAACTGCACCAACTCTTCCACAATATGCTCGTGCTCTAGTTCTGTTGCAAAGTGAAGAGCCATCTTGTCTGTATATGGAAGTCTTGCTTTTATTGCATTGGGACGTTCGGTAAGAAACTTCTTTGCTTTATTCCAATCCCCACTCCACACAGCATCGAACAACGGCTTATTCTCTTCGTAAGATCCTGCGCTAAGTTTGGTTAATTAATTTATTAATGATTTCAGATAACATAATCCATTTATTTTGTGTTAATAATTGAATGAATTGTGCCCAAGAATATGATACGGATCATGCTTGGCAGCAATTGCAGCATCTGTCGGTATGTATATGTTTGGACATTAATGCTTCTCTGTTTGCCATTGTTATATTAAAATAACTACTCTAAACTAAAATCATATCATCCTTCGTTTTAGTAGGCTGAATAAAGTTGATACAAAGCTTTTCTAATTTGGAAAACAGGTTTATATGTTTTCAAATTAAGTCTTTGCAAGGATGGAGAACAGTTTAAGAAGTTGCTAAAAGTAAACTGGAAATCATACCGTCCTTGTTCTATCACCCTTAAAATCATACCATCTTTGTTTTACTATATGTTGAATAAAGTTGGCCCTTGGATATTGTCTAATAAACTACTACTAGTATTTTAACAATATACCTGGGTTGGATGATGAGCTTGCAGACTGAAAAAATGAATTATTTAGGAGTGATGGTTGCGGTGTGAACTTTTCGGCCAAAGTATCCCGATCAATTTTGGCTGAACTAGTCTCCTTAATCACCGAAAAAGCATCAGGCCCGCACGAAACTTGGATCGCATGTAAAGCTGTTGCATTCTTCTTCATCAAGGCCTTGTCATCAGCTTCTGCTTCTTCTTCTGGTTTAGGAGGTTCAGCTGTAGCCTCTACTACTTCCGAAAGGTCTTGAGCCACCAAATTATTACTCCAATGCTCATAGTTATCTTTGTTAAGATCTTCGACAACAATTGCATCAGCAGGAACCACAGTTTTCACCATTCTTACTGCTATTCACAACCAAATATGAGCGGCCGAAAGCTGACCAGGCTTGCTATTTTTGTTGTTTTATATTTAGGTCTCAGATAAAATTTTACAACTCAGCTAGAAGAGTGATTGTCATTTTGCAAAGTTAGGTGCTTAGAAATTGACCAACTTTTGAAGTCTTTCAAGGCAACTTTTTTTGTAAAGAATATGGCGTGAGATCAGCATTTGTTTTGCCTGACATCATGAATGGAATTGCTCGGAATATGAGCATGGGGTATAAATTGGGTAGTTTTGTGATTCATGGGGAAATTAGCTATTTTAAAATAAATAAATAAAGCCAAAGGGGTAAATTGACACTGTTAGATTTAATTTCCACATTGTTACACATGTAATTTGCATAAGTATATATATTTCTTTTCGGATACAGTAAGTCTAGGGAGACCAAAATGTAAAAGAACAAAATGTAAACTGATCAGTCCTTAGAGCATGTACAGCGCCAGGGGTTGGCCCAGGCAAAAGGCAAAAATCAGCCCAAGTCCAGCTCCAGCGCGCGCAAAGCAGCCCGGGCAAGCTGCGGGTCCCACGAGCCCGGGCAGGCCCAAGGGCGAAAATCGACTGGGCTCGAGCCCGAGTTCAGGTGACGTCAGCGCTGACGTCACCACCAACGGTTACATGCCACGTGTCGGAACCGGGTGGCTCCGATTGGATTTTTTTCAGAAATCCTACGGTTCTCATTTTTTTGGCCAAAAAAATTTTAAAAAAATCCGAAAAAATTCTGAAATTTTTTTTTAAAAAAATACCAAAAATGTATGTATTTTTTCCCTATAAATACCTAACCATTTTATCTACTTTCAACACCAAATCTTCATACAATTTCTTCTCCATACAATATTTTCTACTCTCCACTCACATAATTCATTTTCCACACCAAATCTCCATACAAACTCATCTCCTTCCAATATTTTTTACTCTCTACTCATATTTTCCACTTTCCACACCAATTCCATACAAACTCTTCTCCTTCTAATATTTTTTACTATCCACTCACATTTTTGTACTACTTTCCATTTGTAGAAAATAAACAAATGGCATCTTCTGTTGAAATCGGAGGCTCGTGGTCAACCCAGGAAGATATTGCGTTGTGCGAGTCTTGGGTGAACGTTAGTCATGACCCTATCACGGGCAATGAGATGAAGTTCCATCATATGTGGAGCAAAATTCATGGAGAATTTTGTCAAAGATCGGGTTCCATTCGGACCGAAATGGCTTTGTCTAGTAGATGGAAAATTCTAAACAAAGAGTTAGGGAAATGGAGAAATGCCTTGACAAAAGCAAAGGAGAACATTCGGAGCGGTGCGAATCTTTCCGATGAGGTAAAATATTTTTAATTGTCATTTTAATCAATTTAATGTAACTTTTTTTTATTGCATATTCTATTTCTTTTTGTTGCACAATGTTTATTTTATTTTTGCATTTCCTAATTGGATTTATTTATTTACATAATCAATTTTATTCTTGCATTTCAAATATGTTTATAATTTCATGCATAATCTTTATTTTTTGTTTTTGCATTTTCAATTTGTCTATATTTATTTACATAATCAATTTTATTCTTGCATTTCAAAATAGTTTATAATTTCTTGCATTGTATATTTTTTTAATGCACTTCCAATTATTTATTTTGAATAGATCATACAAGCACAAATGTGGTTCGGTGCCATGGGACAAGGGAAAAAAAGTTTTGTGCATTTCCAATGTTGGGAAATTGTCAAGGATTGTTCCAGATTCAAAATTATTCTTACCGCACCCCCGGTTGTGTTGCATGAGACGCCGCTCCACGAATCGCCATTAACCGATTCATCATTGGACTCCCCAATGGAAACGGAGTCACCACTCCCACGTCCGCCGAGACCTATTGGGAGAAAGGCGGCAAAGGCCAAGAGAGGGGGCACTTCGAACATTGATTGTGTTCAAATATTCGAGCAAATAGCTAAGAACAACTCTCTAAGATTGGAGAGAGACTTGAGGAGAGATGAAGCGGACAAGGCACGATTGGAAGCCTTTGCAATTGAAAAGCAACATGCAAAAGAAAAAGACGAGGATGACAAAGAGATGAAAATCATGGCCATGGATACGAGCCATATGTCTCCTGAAACAAAGGCCTATTGGAAACATAAACGAAGGGATGTGATGAGAAGAAAACTTTTCCATGACGACGGACCTAGCAATACGGATTGGCTAAATGATGAAAACCATTAGATTGTATTGTTGTATTTTTTTATAATTGTTGTATTTTTTTTAAATTGTTGTATTATCCTTTAATTTGTTGTATTGTTTCTTTTTTATTCAATCAAAAAAGCATTCTATAATTGGACTACTTATTAAAAACATTTGAGCATTCCTCACAAAGATTAATTAAAAACAAACCTTCATTTATTGCAAACAACACACAAAACAAACCATACATAAAAGCATAATAATAAAAAAGACCTCGCAATAATTCCACAAAACACAACACACAAAAACAAAGCATAATTAAAAAAAAAGCATAAATCCAAACAAAGCACAAATCTAGCCTTCATCCATTGTGATTGCCTTTCATCTGCCACAAGTGCTCGATCAAGTCAACTTGACGTCTTTCGTGAACATATGAAGATTGCATTTCTTGATAACGATCAATCATGGGGTTGTTGAATCGACCATCCTGAAGTAACGGTTCGGGCTCCAATGGTAGTCCATTTGGTCCTATCGGCCTTTCATATATTCTTGTCAACGCCGTGTTCATAGGATCGGGTTCAAACACCTCTGGAGCATCGTAGTCATACTCATCCTCCACAATCATGTTGTGGAGGATGATGCAAGTCATCATAATACTCCTCAGCACCTCCTCGTCTAGCATCCGAGCAGCACCCCTGATAATTGCCCAACGAGCTTGCAAGATACCGAAACACCTTTCCACGTCTTTCCTGTAACCTTCTTGAAAGGAAGCAAAGCTTCTTTCCTTCTCGGATTGGGGATTCGGAATTGTTTTCACGAATGTCGTCCACCTAGGATAAATTCCGTCGGCAAGGTAGTAGGCCCCAGAGTATACGGTATTGTTGATTTGGTATGTGACCTGAGGGGAATGACCTCGCAATACCTCATCGAACACCGGGGATTGACCAAGGACATTGAGGTCATTCTGAGATCCGGCAACCCCAAAAAAGGCATGCCAAACCCAAGTGTCGAATGAAGCTACGGCCTCCAAAATGATACTTTTTTGGCCCTTCCGATTCCCATACTCTCCTTGCCACGCAGTAGGACAATTCTTCCACTGCCAATGCATGCAATCAATGCTTCCGATCATTCCTGGGAAACCTCGAGCCTCGCCTTTTTGTAGAAGCCTTTGCAGGTCCCTCGGAGTGGGTTTGCGAAGGTACTCCCTCGTGTACAAATTTTCCACTGCATCACAAAATCTCACCAAGCACTCTAGGATAGTAGATTTTCCCATCCTTGCAATCTCATCCACCTGCTCTGCAGATGCCCCATAAGCAAGCATCCGCAAAGCAGCTGTAAGTTTTTGCTCCGGGATAAGACCCAAAACTCCAACAGCATCATGCTTTTGAATGAAGTATGTGTCGTAATTACAAATATCATGCATGATTTTTTGGAACAAATGTGGCTGCATTCTATATCTCTCTCGAAATTTATGAGCAGGATATAACGAATTTGGGATAAAGTAATCCTCCAAGAGATTCTTACCCCGAGACTCTCTGCGTCTTTCCACATTCGGGGCACGACGACGATGGTGTTGGCTTGATTGATTCATCATACACACCGCCGCTACTTCAAGCATTTCTTCCTCTTCTTCATCGGCGTCCCGATCTTCTTCCTCACGTCTACGCCGGATTTCTTCCCATTCTTTCTGTTGCCTCTCCAACACCCTCCTGAAGTTTGACATTGAGAGTATAATGGGAAATTGTAAAATCTGAGAAATGAAGGAATATATCAGAGATTGTGTGAGAGGAGTGGTGTTGATGGTGTAGTTATATAGAGGGATTCAGAAGATAGAGATGACACGTGGCACAATTTTAGAGGGTGAAAATCTTATCTGAAATCTGAGATCACTATTTGAAAAAAATATCTGAAAATCTTATCAGACATGGGACACGTGGCACAATTTTAGAGGGTGAAAATCTTATCTGAAATATGACATTATAATTTTTTAAAATTATCTGAAAATCTTATCTGACATGGGACACGCGGCACAATTTTATAGGGTGAAAATTTTATCGGAAATCTGATATTATAATTTTTATTAATGAATATCCGAAAATTTTATCTGGAATAAGACACGTGGCAACCGAGATTCACATCCGAAAATCTTATCCGAAAATTTAATTACAAAAGATTATCAAAATTAATGATTTAAAGTATTAAAAAATAAGAAATAAAGTACAATGAATAGTAATTGCCCTAGACTTGCCCTAGACTTTGCCCTTGTGGGTGGAACCACAAATGGCAAGGCTGACACTATTCACGTGAATAGTGTCAGCCCTTGCTTGCCCTTGCTTGCCCTTGCCTTAGACTTTGCCCTAAGGGGTGGAGTTGCTCTTACATCCACTATAAGAAACAGAAATAGTGGTCTTGTGGTTAATCAATTAAATGTTTAGAGTATAATTTGGTTATATATAATATGTATATATATTTCTGGTTTAAGTCGAATATTTACTTCTCACAGATTTGTTGAGGAGATTTGAACGGGGGACTTACCTAGTTTTGGCTTGAACTTTTCTGCCAAAGTATCCCAAGCGCGTTTGGCTGAAGTGGTGTTGCTAATGAGGGAAAATGCTTCCTGCCCGCACGAAATTTGGATCTTATGTAACGCCGTGGCATTCTTCTTCCTCCAAGCTTTGAACTTATCATCAGCTTCTTCTTCTTCTTCTTCGTCGTCGTCTTCATGTTCTTCTTCCACTACATCCCAAAGGTCTTGAGCCAACAAGTAAGTTTTAACCAATACACTCCAATCCGCATAGTTACGGGCATTAAGAACTTCCACAACAGCTGCATCTGCGGAGACGGCCCTTGTTGCCATTCTTAGATGGATCTGACCAAGGGCTTACTTAGGAGAGGCTTCGCAATTTCTGTTTTATTTACTATACCCAATTGGGGGAAGAACCACTTGTTAAAGCAATGGTGGGTCTGCGAAGGGTGAGGATTATGTGATTTACCATTTGCTCGAAATCTGCGCCACATATATATTGTATACACACTCATGAAAGAATCTTTTAATTGGGATGGTCCCTACTGGCTACTGCCACCAGCACTGATGGTACCCAAAAACGTGTCTACTAAGAACTTCCACAATTGCACCTACGAAGACGCGCTTGTTGCCACTTAAGAGAGGCTTTGTAATTTTTGTTTTATTTACTAATGAGTAAAAATATGAGGTGGGTGAAAATAGCAACATTCTACATATATTATACACATGAAAAAAAATTAGGGCTCCAAAAAAATTAGGGACCCTGTGTGGTGGCACCACTTGCACACCCTCAGGGCCACCCCTGGGTCTGACCTGACATTTCGAGCCCTTCATGGGTTCATAAAAAAATACAGACCCTCTGCGATATTTTTAATGGAAACAAAAATGCAGAGCAGCATAATTGACCGTGTAAGATGCAAAATGGGCTTTCAAAATGGTTATAATGTTCCCCAAAATGGTTTAGCAGGCGGGCTTAGCCTTTGGTGGGATGTGAGTCCGTAAATGTGGATGTTGTATTTAGTTCCGAAAACTTGATTGATACTAAGATGCATATTCTAAGTGATGGTTCTTGCTTCAGTGTGTCTTGGATTTACGACACGCCATATAGAGAGCAAAAATTGGCATTCTTGGGGTGGGATTGCAGCTTCGTGCTACAAGTGACCCTTGGCTTTGTTTTTGTTTGGGGGGG
>NC_034010.1:12601949-12640619 GCF_000346465.2 Prunus persica
GAAAGCACGAATTGACATTCACTGGTGTGTGGATGTCCGAAATCTGCCCAGGAGCAAAGTTCACCTGAGCCACTTTCACCCAAGAACCCGTGGTGTGCGTGCCGGTTTGAGGGAGGAATTATAGTTCTTCAAGCGCTGAATCTAAAAGTTACGAATCTGAAGGTCAAGCAAGATGGCAGAGATTTCGAACCACAACAATGGTGAAGGAGGTGGTGTGCCTTGTTGTCCAACCAAGAAAACCCCTGCTTGAGTTTTCCATTCCCAAAGTCACCGATCACCCTTCATGCATCGTCTATCCTCAACTCCCAGTTGACAGGTTTGAGATTAAAAGTGGTATGATTCATCTTCTTCCAACTTATTATGGTAATACCAGTGCGGATCCTTACATGCACATTAAGCAATTCTTTGAAATATGTGCTACGATCAAAATTCAAAACCTCGATGATGAGCAGATTAAGATGAGGCTATTCCCATTTAGTTTAAAGGATAAAGCTAAGTCTTGGTTATACTCTATGCCTAATGCTTCAATTCATACTGGGGATGAGCTTTCTAATAAGTTTTTGCAGAAATTCTCTCCAGCTCAAAAGTCTTGGGGGGGGGGGGGGGGTGGGTGGGGACTAGTAAATGCAGCTTGGCTTTGTTTTGTGCAGCTTGGCAAACTCGATGGCCAGAACCATGGTTTTACACTGTCCAGTAATTGGTTCAAATCATTGCCCTATTTTTATCTCAACGACTCAAAAAGGGAAGTGTGGTAAAAGACAATTTAAGTTCGAACCCTCACGGCGGATGATCTAGAATGCAGAGATGTCATCGAGAGGGCATGGAGTAGTAGCCTCAATGGTCCTTGGATGTCGCAGTGGAGAAATTTATTGTGACATTTCTTGGCTTCTTACATGTAATGAGTTAAGTATTTTTCGTTATATATTAGGTGCATTTTTTTTGTGTTGACTTGTTGGTCTAAGTCAGCTTCATGCGATTGGTTGGTTTAGGTCGTATTCATATCTGATCAGATGTGATGGCACAATGGTGGTGACAGGTCCCGCCCCGGAATTTCCCCAAGACCGAGGCGGACCCCGTCTTGATCCCGACATCATCCCGATGCCGGGCCCACCTACTAAATAATCGAGACTTTCTACCAAAAATTTGGCAGAGTCTCCCCTGCAATTTAAGCAATCCCAACAAAATTTATTCAACCTGCAACACACAGTAATACTAATCCCAACCAGCAGCATGCTTTCATACATACATAATTCATACTAGAGTGGCCTCCGGCCTCACAAGTAAAATCTACCATGGCAATACAGAGCATCTACTGAATTTAGATTACAAGTACAGTTGAGTAGAAGAATTTACACAGATCCTAATTAGAAGGATGCACCAAATCCGCTTTCGTACACCACTTGCACTTCCAGGCGCAACTACTGGCTGGGGGGCGCAAAACAGAAAACATGTGAGTGGACAAAAACCAGGTTTGCAGTTAAAAACAACATAATAACCCCACCATATAAAAATAATGCTCGAGTCATGCAGGTTCACAATTCAATAAGAAATTACTCAAAACATGCTTCAGTAAAACTCATCAAAAAAACATCAGTTTTCTCCTTCAAAAAGAACCACATTCTCTCAAACTCACCACTCCTGTCAACTATTAACCACACTCCAATTCCTTTCACACTCAACTATACCTATTCAATAAATACACATAAAAAAAAATATATATATAATTAACTATAAATAACTATACGGTATACTCGTCACACCACCTAGGTACCAGGGAAAACAATCCAACTGGGGGATCGTTTGACTAGTCCGCAGGATTTCCAGGTGCTATCCTGCGTCTAGGGATGAGCGGTCCAACCGGGGGACGAAACTCCAAAGCTCACACACCGGAACATCCAACGCCATGTGTAGCTCTCAAACTATGTCCTACGCGCGCAGACTGGATCATCACACACCGGAACATCCAACGCCATGGTGATGACCCTAAACTCTATACACAGTCTTTCCGTACGCCGGAACATCCAACGCCGCATACGGAAAGTGTCTCACCCGCCGGAACATCCAACGCCGCGAGTGAGACTAGTAACTGGGGAAGGTACTTACGTAGTGTAATCCCACAACTCCTCTCCAACTACACTCTTCCATAACACCCTCCAACAACCCAAATATCTCATCCAAAAAGAATATATCAAAATATACCTCCCCACAATCTACATACAAAATACACTCACAAAACCCAAAAATGCCAATCTCACAATATATTGCCAATTGCTATACACCCAACAGAATTTATCCATGCATAAGATATATAAAAATCCAGAATCCATTAAAACATTATGCAAAATCTTTCATTAATTAAAACCAGGCATATGGTTAAAACAAAGTCCACTCACAAATATTCCCTCGCTGCCTGACCACGTGAAGGTCCTGCTGGTTGCGAGCGTGCAGTCGAAATACCTATTTCGAAATACGAACCGTTAATTATTATAAAAACCACGTCCAAGCGGAAATCACAAATTAATTGCTTAACTCCCCAAATCCCCATATGTGCACGTCGAAGGTGGTATCCTAAGGTCCGATTACAGGTTTAGGAAGCGTTCACGATTTTACGGTTATCGCTAACCCGCAAACTTTGCATTTTTGCATCGGAACATCCGGGGCTCCGATTCAGAATTCGTGAAGTCCCATACGGTCCTAGAAATACCTAGAACAACATATTTTAAATTGGGAAAGATCTAACGGTCGGAACCTATCGAACCCGGATAACGCATAATATGCGAAAATCCGTTCGATAGCCAAACGACATCCGAATCGAGATCCGTGAATTCCTATACGCTCGTGACAACCTAAGGATCTCATCGGGTCAATTTACATCCTCGCCAGACTAGCCCACGCGCCGGCAGCGCGTGGGTGTGCAGAGTAATTCCGATGACGGAAAAACTCCACACCCGAGCTCACCCTTCCTACCCTAGCTTCTACTCGATGTCAGGATCACTTCATTCAACTACGAGAAGCTCCAATTCGGCCGGCAACTGGCCGGAATTTCCTTTTGAAATTCGGCCCAAAACCTAGATTTCTAATCGGTTTTCTAAACTCGAAATCAATCAAAACCTATACCAACATCAGCTAGAACTCGGAAAATGGAAGAGAAATCATACCTCAATCACCTGGTTTGGGCGGCGGAGGCAGCGGCGCGACGGCTAGAATACTTCGGTTTAAAACCGTCGAGCTCGCGGCCTGAATTCTTGGTTTCCGATGGGGAAAACGGGCGGAGCTTGACCGGGGCGACGAGACGAGTCGAACGGGACCGATCTCGGGTCCTGCCGTGGCCGGAACTGAGCAAGCCGAGGAGAGAGAGAGTGAACGTCGGGGAGAGAGAGAGAGAGACTGAGGAGAGAGAGAGTGTCGCGCGCGAAGAGAGAGAGAGCTGAGGTGAAAATCTGATTTTTACCAAACTTTTTGAAATATTTACAAGTTTGCCACTGACACTAATTTGCCCGTAACTTTTTCGTTACAACCCCGATTCAAGCCTACCGCATGTCTACGAAATCGTCTCGGTACCAACTACCCAAAAATGCCACTCGTGGTCCCAAAATCCTTCCGAAGAAGAAAGTGACCAATTTACCCCTAACTCAAGGGTAGTTTCGTAATTTCATTTAAATCGTTTAAAATAAATATTTAAATTGAAGTCGGGGTGTTACAATCTACCCTCCTTAAATAAAATTTCGTCCCCGAAATTCACGTACCTGTCAATGGAAAAGATGAGGGTACTTGACCCTCATTTGTGCCTCAGGCTCCCATGTAGCTTCTTCCACAGTTTGGCTTCTCCACAGAACCTTCACTACTGGAATGGATCTAGAGCGCAACTGTTGTTCTTTCCTATCTAGAATTTGCACAGGTTGCTCCTCAAATGACAAATCTTCTTCCAACTCCACAGGTGGATATTCTAAAACGTGAGAAGGGTCTGGCATATACTTCCGAAGCATAGATACATGGAACACGTCATGCACTCGAGATAGTTCTGCCGGTAATGCAAGTCTATAAGCAACAGGTCCGATGCGTTCAGTAATCTCATAGGGTCCAATATAACGAGGGCTTAATTTCCCACGTTTCCCGAATCTCATCACACCCTTCCAAGGAGATAACTTCAGGAACACCCAATCCCCAACTGCAAATTCGAGATCTTTGGACCTATTATCTGCATAACTCTTCTGTCGGTCTTGTGCGATCTTCAGCTTTTCTTTAATCATCTTCACTTTTTCGGTTGTTGCTCGGATACTTTCCACTTTTTCTAATTTCTTATCTCCCACTTCGTTCCAACAAATAGGAGTCCTACACTGTCTCCCATACAACGCCTCATAAGGAGCCATCTTTATACTCGCATGATAACTGTTATTGTATGCAAATTCCACCAAGGCAAGGTGAGTATCCCATGAATCTTTCATCTGCAGTACACACGACCTCAACATATCCTCCAAAGTCTGAATAGTTCTTTCTGATTGTCCATCAGTCTGGGGGTGAAAAGCTGTGCTGAACCGCAACCTAGTACCCATAGCTTCCTGCAAACACTTCCAGAATCAAGAAGTAAATCGGGCATCCCTGTCCGATACAATGGACACAGGTGCTCCATGTAACCTCACAATCTCGTCCACAAAAAGTTTTGCCAACTTTGTCAGAGAATAAGTTTCCTTAACAGGTAGGAAATGGGCGGACTTGGTGAGTCTATCCACTATCACCCAAATTCCATCATGTCCCTTGGGAGTATGTGGAAGCTTGAAAACAAAATCCATAGTAATGTGTTCCCACTTCCATTCAGGAATTGGAAGCGGTTGCATAAGCCCTGAAGGTTTCTGTCGCTCCGCTTTCACTTGTTGACAAATCAAGCATCTACTCACATACTTGGCAATGTCTCCCTTCATATGCGGCCATGAGTAATACTCCCGTAGGGTTCGATACATCTTGGTGCTTCCTGGATGCATAGTGTAAGTGGAACAGTGAGCTTCCTCCAGGATTTCTCTTTTCAGATAATCATTCTTAGGTACACAGAGGCGAGTTCCTGTTACCAACGCCCCATCTCCCCTTATTGCATAATCTTTCCGCGCACCATTTTCTACTTCTCCCCTTATTCTACAAAGTGTTGGGTCTCCCAACTGGGCTTCAATTATCCGCTCCACCAAAATGGGTCTCACATGCAAACTAGCAAGTAATCCTCCCTGTTGCGCCATTTCCAGCCCCACACCATCTTTCCGTAGTTCCACTAACAACGGAAGATATGCCGTTCTGAGATGAGCCAAACTTCCCGTAGTCTTCCTACTCAGTGCATCTGCTACCACATTAGCTCGGCCTGGATGATACTCAATCGTGCAGTCATAATCCTTTATCAATTCCAACCAACGCCGTTGTCTCATATTAAGCTCCTTTTGAGTGAAAAAGTACTTGAGACTTTTATGATCAGTGAAAATCTGACACGTCTCACCATACAAATAATGCCGCCAAATCTTAAGAGCGAACACTACCGCGGCAAGTTCCAGATCATGAACTGGATAATTCTGCTCATGCTTCTTGAGTTGCCTCGAGGCATAAGCAATCACCCGATCATGTTGCATCAGAACACATCCCAAGCCTCGCAAAGATGCATCACTGTAGATCACAAAATTTCCTGCATTATCTGGAAAAGCCAAAACAGGTGCAGTGGTTAATCGCTTCTTTAATTCCTGAAAACTTTGTTCACATTCTTCCGTCCACTCATATACAACATCTTTCTTTGTCAACCGTGTGAGAGGTGCTGCTATCGAAGAAAACCCTTCCACAAATCGACGATAGTAGCCTGCCAATCCTAGAAAACTCTGTATTTCTGTCACACTGGTGGGTTGTACCCAGTTCACAATAGCTTCAACTTTCTGTGGATCCACATAAATCCCTTCAGCTGAAATTACATGTCCCAAGAATACCACTCTGTCCAGCCAGAACTGACACTTACTAAATTTAGCATAAAGCTGCTTCCTTCTTAAGGTTCTCAATACCAACCTCAGATGCTTCTTATGCCCTTCCAAAGTCTGGGAGTACACCAAAATATCATCGATGAATACAATCACAAAGTGATCCAAGTAGGGTCGGAACACTCTGTTCATGAGATCCATAAACGCTGCTGGAGCATTTGTCAGCCCAAACGGCATCACCAGAAATTCATAATGTCCATACCGTGTTCTGAACGCGGTCTTAGGAATATCCTCTTCCCTGATCCTCAACTGGTGGTATCCTGATCTCAAATCGATCTTAGAAAAATACTTAGCACCCTTCAACTGATCAAACAGATCATCAATCCGAGGCAAAGGATACCGGTTACGTACCGTCACCTTATTCAGCTGCCGGTAATCAATACATAACCTCATGGTTCCATCTTTCTTCCTCACAAACAATACAGGTGCACCCCACGGTGAAACACTGGGTCTGATGAACCCAAGATCTACTAACTCCTGTAATTGAATCTTCAACTCCCGAAGTTCAGCTGGTGCCATTCTATAGGGGGTTAGATAAATAGGGTTGGTGCCCGGAAGAAGTTCAATAGTGAACTCGATTTCCCTTTCAGGGGGTAAACCAGGGAGATCATCTGGAAAGACATCAGGAAAGTCACAAACAACAGGAATATCTTCCAGATTCAGGGTGATCTCTCGAGTATCAATGATATGAGCCAAATACCCCTCACATCCCTTCTGGAGCAACTTCTTGGCTGTAATAGCAGAGATTAGACAAGTAGGGAGAACTCTACGCTCCCCACGGAAGGTAACTCTAGGTTGCCCTGGACTTCGAAACGTTACTTCTTTCCGATAACAATCCACTGAAGCATGATGTTTCTCCAGCCAATCCATCCCCAAAATAATATCCAAATCCACCAAGTCTAAAGGAATTAAATTTGCTTCCAACCATGCATCATCTACTTGGACAAAACAATTTCTAAATACCCGATCTGCGTATAGGACTTCTCCCGTAGGTAGGGAAATACTAAAGCTCCCTATCATAGGTGTAGGTCTAATACTGACATACGGTATGAAATTGTGTGCTACAAAAGAGTGTGTGGCCCCCGGGTCAATTAAAACACGTGCAAGATAACCAAAAATCGGAATCATACCAGTAATCACGTCCGGGGTAGCATAGGCTTCCTGCTGAGACATGGAGAACACACGGGCCTGAGTAGTGGAGCGCCCAGGTTGACCCCTTGATAGCCTACCACCTCTGCTTCTAGAAGATGACGATGCCCTACTACTGGATGACCCCGCTGCAGAGGAAGAAACACCTCCCTGATTCTGATTCTGACCCAAGATACCTTGCCCTAGCTGGGCCCCAGTTCCCTGATTCACTACATCATTCTGGAGTATAGTTGGGCAGTTTCTCTTAGTATGTCCTACTTGCCCACAAAAGTAGCATGTCAGGCTACTACTCTGGCCTGATCCACCTCCCTGAGTGTAACTGGGACAATCCTTCGCGATATGCCCAACTTGCCCACAATGAAAACATGTCAACCCAGTGTACCTAGAAGGAGCCCTGGCTGTGCTAGCTACAGACTGTGGTCCCGAATACTGAGTCCAAGCCGAACGAGAACCTGATCTCCCACTGCTAGAACTAGATCCCCGTCCTCCTGACCATCCTCCACTAGCCAAACTGGAACTAGATCCTCCCCTCTTTGATGGACCCTGACTGGGCCCACCAATTCCTGGTGCATCCCTACGGCGCCTACCAACATTCCCTCCAAGTTTCCTTGCCACCCTTGCCGCTGCCTGAGCCAAAGCCCTCATATTTGGATAGGTACTAGCGGTAACAACTGCCTGAATTTCCCACCATAAACCTTCCTCAAAGCGTCTACATCTGTCTTCCTCTGTAGCCACCAACTCGGGAGCAAACCTGGACAGCTCATTAAATTTGTGTTCATATTCCACTACTGACATGGACCCCTGTTTCAGATAGAGAAACTCTGACTTCTTTGCCTGTTTATAAGATGGTGGGTAAAACTGATCTGAAAATACTCGCTGAAATTCTTCCCAATTTATGGCAGCCGGATTTTCATAACCCCTTTTTACTGCTTTCCACCAATGATACGCATTTCCCTTGAGTAGAAAGGTGGCCAAACGGACTCTATCCTCAGCTGGGCATTCCAGGACATCAAAGATTCTCTCCACGTCAGTAATCCATAATTCTGCTTCTGCCGGATCTGTACTACCCAGGAATTCTTTAGCTCCAAGTTCCTTAACTCTCTTAATTTCCGAACTTTCCGTACCACGCCTTCCCCGTAAGGCTGTAGCCATTGTACGAGTAAACTGACTGAGCACATGCCTCAAGTCCAAAGCATTATCTCCAGCAGGTGGAGGTGGTGAAAGTGAAGGTGAAGGTAGTGGTGGTGAAGGAGGGGGTGATGGAGATGGAGGTGGAGGATTCGGCCCCCATCTCTGCCCACGGCCTCTTGTTCTAGCTCTGCGAGCTGACATGATTCTACACAAAGAAATCATGAAATCATTAGATCAACAATGCAGCAAAAGTGCAATAGTCGAAGGAAAATGAACCTAATGCTCTGATACCAAGCTGACAAGTCCCGCCCCGGAATTTCCCCAAGACCGAGGCGGACCCCGTCTTGATCCCGACATCATCCCGATGCCGGGCCCACCTACTAAATAATCGAGACTTTCTACCAAAAATTTGGCAGAGTCTCCCCTGCAATTTAAGCAATCCCAACAAAATTTATTCAACCTGCAACACACAGTAATACTAATCCCAACCAGCAGCATGCTTTCATACATACATAATTCATACTAGAGTGGCCTCCGGCCTCACAAGTAAAATCTACCATGGCAATACAGAGCATCTACTGAATTTAGATTACAAGTACAGTTGAGTAGAAGAATTTACACAGATCCTAATTAGAAGGATGCACCAAATCCGCTTTCGTACACCACTTGCACTTCCAGGCGCAACTACTGGCTGGGGGGCGCAAAACAGAAAACATGTGAGTGGACAAAAACCAGGTTTGCAGTTAAAAACAACATAATAACCCCACCATATAAAAATAATGCTCGAGTCATGCAGGTTCACAATTCAATAAGAAATTACTCAAAACATGCTTCAGTAAAACTCATCAAAAAAACATCAGTTTTCTCCTTCAAAAAGAACCACATTCTCTCAAACTCACCACTCCTGTCAACTATTAACCACACTCCAATTCCTTTCACACTCAACTATACCTATTCAATAAATACACATAAAAAAAAATATATATATAATTAACTATAAATAACTATACGGTATACTCGTCACACCACCTAGGTACCAGGGAAAACAATCCAACTGGGGGATCGTTTGACTAGTCCGCAGGATTTCCAGGTGCTATCCTGCGTCTAGGGATGAGCGGTCCAACCGGGGGACGAAACTCCAAAGCTCACACACCGGAACATCCAACGCCATGTGTAGCTCTCAAACTATGTCCTACGCGCGCAGACTGGATCATCACACACCGGAACATCCAACGCCATGGTGATGACCCTAAACTCTATACACAGTCTTTCCGTACGCCGGAACATCCAACGCCGCATACGGAAAGTGTCTCACCCGCCGGAACATCCAACGCCGCGAGTGAGACTAGTAACTGGGGAAGGTACTTACGTAGTGTAATCCCACAACTCCTCTCCAACTACACTCTTCCATAACACCCTCCAACAACCCAAATATCTCATCCAAAAAGAATATATCAAAATATACCTCCCCACAATCTACATACAAAATACACTCACAAAACCCAAAAATGCCAATCTCACAATATATTGCCAATTGCTATACACCCAACAGAATTTATCCATGCATAAGATATATAAAAATCCAGAATCCATTAAAACATTATGCAAAATCTTTCATTAATTAAAACCAGGCATATGGTTAAAACAAAGTCCACTCACAAATATTCCCTCGCTGCCTGACCACGTGAAGGTCCTGCTGGTTGCGAGCGTGCAGTCGAAATACCTATTTCGAAATACGAACCGTTAATTATTATAAAAACCACGTCCAAGCGGAAATCACAAATTAATTGCTTAACTCCCCAAATCCCCATATGTGCACGTCGAAGGTGGTATCCTAAGGTCCGATTACAGGTTTAGGAAGCGTTCACGATTTTACGGTTATCGCTAACCCGCAAACTTTGCATTTTTGCATCGGAACATCCGGGGCTCCGATTCAGAATTCGTGAAGTCCCATACGGTCCTAGAAATACCTAGAACAACATATTTTAAATTGGGAAAGATCTAACGGTCGGAACCTATCGAACCCGGATAACGCATAATATGCGAAAATCCGTTCGATAGCCAAACGACATCCGAATCGAGATCCGTGAATTCCTATACGCTCGTGACAACCTAAGGATCTCATCGGGTCAATTTACATCCTCGCCAGACTAGCCCACGCGCCGGCAGCGCGTGGGTGTGCAGAGTAATTCCGATGACGGAAAAACTCCACACCCGAGCTCACCCTTCCTACCCTAGCTTCTACTCGATGTCAGGATCACTTCATTCAACTACGAGAAGCTCCAATTCGGCCGGCAACTGGCCGGAATTTCCTTTTGAAATTCGGCCCAAAACCTAGATTTCTAATCGGTTTTCTAAACTCGAAATCAATCAAAACATATACCAACATCAGCTAGAACTCGGAAAATGGAAGAGAAATCATACCTCAATCACCTGGTTTGGGCGGCGGAGGCGGCGGCGCGACGGCTAGAATACTTCGGTTTAAAACCGTCGAGCTCGCTGCCTGAATTCTTGGTTTCCGATGGGGAAAACGGGCGGAGCTTGACCGGGGCGACGAGACGAGTCGAACGGGACCGATCTCGGGTCCTGCCGTGGCCGGAACTGAGCAAGCCGAGGAGAGAGAGAGTGAACGTCGGGGAGAGAGAGAGAGAGACTGAGGAGAGAGAGAGTGTCGTGCGCGAAGAGAGAGAGAGCTGAGGTGAAAATCTGATTTTTACCAAACTTTTTGAAATATTTACAAGTTTGCCACTGACACTAATTTGCCCGTAACTTTTTCGTTACAACCCCGATTCAAGCCTACCGCATGTCTACGAAATCGTCTCGGTACCAACTACCCAAAAATGCCACTCGTGGTCCCAAAATCCTTCCGAAGAAGAAAGTGACCAATTTACCCCTAACTCAAGGGTAGTTTCGTAATTTCATTTAAATCGTTTAAAATAAATATTTAAATTGAAGTCGGGGTGTTACAGGTGGTGCTTTGATTTATCAATATCATCATGGACATGGACCATATATAAATAATGTGATGAGACCAAAGAATTGAAATCGCTGATTTGGACCGTTGAAGTGAATAGTGAACCAATTTTTCGGAATCATGTGTTAGTTGAAGTCAAGCCTTGCGCATGAATGTTTTCATGTTGCATGCGTGATAGGACACGTCTAATATATAAGATACTTAAGAAGGGTGATATCAACGCATTCCAAAAAAAACGATTGATCTCTATCAATAAACCTGCCAAAGACCCGAACAATAAAGCACTTACTACCGGTGCCACGGAGAGAGATGTTTTTAGATCTCGCATTTTAAAAACTCCTCTTTCTTTATTCGTTATTGTAATTTTATTGTAATTTGTAATACATAATGGTAATACATATATGACCAGATGTGTATATGTAGTTAATGACCGACCGCCTGTATTTGTACACTGAGTCCCTAATTAAAATTAAAATGTACAAAATAGATATTTCTACCTGAAGTTACTAAAAAATATTAATTTTTTATGGTAGGTTTCATATTTATTTCATACTTTATATACTATAAATATTTTAATATATTATATGTTTGTTATATGATATATGAGACCAAAAAGAAGAAATGAAAAATCATAGAAAAGATTCTCTTCAAACGAACCGGCCTATCTTCTGTATGGGGCTTACGCGGTGGTTGGAACAAAGACACATTTTTTGTTGTGAATTAAAATGTGGCAGATAGATAGGGGCATATATCTGCAAGGCCCGATCAATAGTTCAAGTCACACACTCCCATAATCTATTTTATCTTCAGAAAATTCGCTTCAGCTATGAGTGTCAAAAAAATAATACATTTTTGTAGAGTTGAAGAGAAATATCCCAATACATGTCTTATTCTCACTACTACAAAAAAGCAAAAAGACGACGGTAAATCACCGTCGTGTATTCGGTTTTTCAATGGTCGTGGAATCCACCGTCATCTTTTCCCTCATAAACCACGACGCTAAATCACCGTCGTTGTTACAATATACAACGTCATCAACAAATACAAAACGACGTCTGTGTACTGCAAAAAGATCTAAAAAAGCAGTCGAGGATGAGAATAGACGACCAACTCTCTAAACAAACCGTCGTTAAAAAGGAAAAATATGACACATATTAACAGAACATGGCCGCAAGATAGACATACAACGACAAAAATTAAAATAAGACGCCGTTAAATATCATTTTCACGACAATAAAAAATATGTCGTCTTTAAATACATTAGAAGACGACGTTATTGATACCTACTACGTCGCCTATATAAAAATAACCGTCGTAAAATAAATTTTCCACTTCGATTTTTCTATAAAAGATGACGTGGAAATAGTTGTCAGTGTCATTATTTACGACGTATGTATTTATAGAGTAGACGTTGAACAACGAAACAACGTCGGTTACAAATATATAAGAGTCGTATTACAAAATTTATACGTCCTATTTTCAGAAACAAACAACGACGATAAATATTAGACGTTGTTCAATAAAACAACGTCGAAAACAAATAAAAACAGACGTGTTTAGTCTGCTAAAGTTCTAAAAAATAGTCGAGGATGAGAATAGACGACCAACTCAAACAAATCACCGTCGTTAAAAAGGAAAAATATGACACATATTAAAAGAACAAGGCCGCAAGATAGACATACAACGACGACAACTAAAACACTACGCCGTCAAATATAATTTTCACGACAAGAAAAAATATGACGTCTTTAAATACATGAGAAGACGACGTTATTGAAATATACTACGTCTCTTATTTACAAACAACCGTCGTGAAATAAATTTTCCACTTCGATTTTTGTAAAAAAGATGACGTGAAAATAGTTGTCAGTGTCATTATTTACGACGTATGTATTTATATAGTTGACGTTGAAATGCGATGAGAGAGCCATATTACAAATAACGTCGTTTAATTGATATTAGACGGCGGTTATAATGAATTACCGTCGGAATTCATTTCATTCCTCTTCGTAAAGAACTTGCGACGTGGAAAATGTATGATGACGTCGTATTTTTTAACGTTCAGATTATATATCTCGTTTTTTAGACGTCGGTATTATGGGATTGGAGTCGTGTTATTTTGAATTACATGGCGGTTCTTAATCCTTCCCCGACGTGATATCCTGAATAATTGCTTCACAATAGCGTCGTGGTTCTTCATTGTTACGTTGCTTTAATACGTCGGTAAATATGCTGAATAACTGGTTCACAATAACGTCGTGTTTTATTTGAACGTAGAAAGTGAAGAAATCACATTACAATATATTACAAAATTAATGTCATACACTGCCAATTACATAAGCATCATTCAATCCATATATCTTCACACCCATCTCGAATATTTTGACCGCCTAACTCACCCACCAGTTCATCAAATGTGTCAACATTTGGCATCCCTCTAGTAAATGGCTCACACTCAATTATCACATCACCTAAGACTTCATCACCAATAACATCATTATATTCTCTATTAGGCATTGATAACACTACCGACCAACCACGATGCATCGGGTCGTCAACAAAAAATATTTGTTTGACTTGAGAAGCCAAAACAAATTGGTCATTCCTATGTCCAATTTTACTCAAATCTACAAGGGTAAATCCAAGTTCGTCGACTACAAGACCAGAACTATCTATCCAATCACACCTAAAGACTGGGATTGTAAACTTTTGGTAGTCAAGGTCCCAAATTTCTTGAATGACACCATAGAAACCCATATTTGAGAGAATTGGGTTTTTATCCTTGGCACTAGCAACTTGCATGGTATGTGCAAGTAAATAAACTCCACTATTTTGAGTTGTCCGCACATCATCTTGTGCCTTGATATTGAATTTAATACCTTTAATAAGATAGCTCCTATATAATGGCACTGCCATGTTTGGACCAGCTGCTAGCCACCTTAAATTTTTTGATATGCCATGATTGTCTTCCTCAAGTTCACTTTGAACCTGCAAATTAATCATATATCTTAATTCAATCTAACATAGAAATAAGAAGAAAATTAAAAGAGAAATATGTTATTCAACAACATATACCTTGAAGCGTAGCCATTGAATGAAAGTGCTATTGTGCTTATCCTGCAGCCACTTTGTTCTCTTTCTAAATTTTGGATAAGCAGTCTTGAAGTGGATCATATGTTGCCTACATGACACGAAAAATTCAAGCATTACGGTCCCAAATATAGAAGATAAACATAAGAAATAATTTAAAATCAATAAGTTAAAGAATAAAACTCATACGTACTCGATATAAGGTAGGACTTCCTCCGTATTCTCCAAGACATATAGATGTGCTTGATTCAACAGGTCCTGATCAACTACGCTCACTGTGCAACCTGATAATGGCTTTGAAAGTCCCATCTTTTGGCTTGAAGGCACTCCAACTGTACTAACATCAGATAAATGCTGAGTACAAAACTCTACCGCTTCTTTAGCTATATACCGCTCAGCAATGCAACCTTCGGGACGAGTACGATTCTGAACATACCCCTTCAGCACTTTCATATATCTTTCAAACGGATACATCCACCTAAAATATACTGGCCCACATAGACGAACTTCTCTGACAAGATGTACTACTAAATGAACCATGATATCAAAGAATGAAGGGGGAAAGTACTTCTCAAGCAAACACAGAGTAACTACTACATCTTCTTCCAACTTATCTAGCTTGGAAACATCAACAGTCTTTGCACATATAGCATTGAAGAAGAAGCACAAACGAGTTATTGCATACCTTGCAGGCTTCTCCAAAACAGAACGAATTGCCACAGGGAGCAATTGTTGCATTAAGGTATGACAATCATGTGATTTAAGGCCAAGAAGTCTTGAATCTTGTAAAGATACAAGATTTTTAATATTTGAAGAATAACCTTCAGGGACCTTCATACCATAGAAAGAATTGCAAACCTCTCTCTTCTCTGCTCTTGACAAATTCCAAGGCCCAGGAGGCAAACGAGTACGTCTTTCTCCATACTCGAGTTGCAAATCAGTTTTGACCCCCATGTTCAATAAATCTAATCGAGCAGCAATCCCATCTTTATTTTTTCCAGGGATCTCCAGCAATGTACCAATAATACTATCGCAAACATTCTTCTCAATGTGCATAACATCTAGGGCATGCCTCACAGGAAGGTATTTCCAATACTCGAGATCAAAGAATATTGATTTCTTCTTCCAACAAACTCTGTCACCATTTTCAACCATATGCAGCACTTCTTCTCCGGTTAATGGCTCGGGAGGTATGCCATATTCAGGTTTCCCATTAAAAGCTGCACGTTGCCTCCTATATGGATGATTGATTGGTAACCATTTTCTATGCCCAATGTAACAAATTTTGTGGCCATTTTTCAACATGTGACTAGGTGTATCATCGCCGCATATTGGACAAGCTTTATATCCTTTAACAACACAACCAGATAAGTTTCCATAGGCGGGGAAATCATTAATTGTCCACATTAATGCAGCTCTGAGTGTAAAGTATTCTCCATTATGTGCATCATACACTCCTCTAATCCCATCCCACAAAGATTTTAAATCATCAATCAAAGGCTCCAAGTAGACGTCTATATCATTTCCGGGTTGTTTAGGACCGGAAATCAATAAGGTTAACATCATGAACTTTCGTTTCATGCACAGCCATGGAGGGTGGATTATATGTAACTAAGATAACCGACCAACAACTATATCTGCTACTTAGAGAACTGTGGGGATTGAATCCATCAGATGAAAGAGCCAATCTCAAGTTTCTCGGCTCATTACCAAACTCAGGCCATTTATCATCAAGAAGTTTCCAAGACGGGGAATCCGCCGGATGAGACATCTGACCGTCAATTGATTTTCTAGCAGCATGCCAAGTCAAACTCTTAGCTGTCTCATGTGATTGAAACATCCTTTTAAACCTTGGAATTGGAGGAAAATACCACACCACCTTCGCTGGCACACCCTCTTTCAAGATTGAATCTTTGCCTTCCTTCCACCTTGAGATACCACAAGTAGGACAATTAGTTGAATCATCATACTCCTTCCTATACAAGATGCAATCATTGGGGCATGCGTGCATTTTCTCATAACTCAGCCCCAATGCACACAAAGTCTTTTTAGCCTCATACATAGAGGTTGGTATTGTATTTCCTTCTGGAAGCAAATCGCCTTGAAGTATCAATAATTCTGTAAAACAGACATCACTCATCCCATGTTTTGCCTTCAAATTATACAACTTCACTAATGCCGATAACTTCGTGTACTTTCTACAACCAGGGTACACTGGTTGATCTCCATCCCCAATCACATTGGCAAACTCATACGGATCGGAACCAAAATCACCAAAATCATTATCATCCATATCAATTTCTTCAGACACAAAACTGTACCTACTATGGCCATCATCTTCTTCAACATTTCTACTAGCATTAGTAGTTGCTTCCCAAGGTTCTCCGTGAAATGTCCAATTCTTATAGCTTTGGTCAATTCCATTAAAGTATAAGTGATCCCTTATAATTCCAACCCCAAACAACTTCAAATTAACACATTTAACACATGGACAACGGATATGTGTTGTAGTTAGAAGATTTTCTACAGCAAAGTTCAAAAATGCTTCCACCCCAAACTCATATGCCTTCGATCTTCTATCCGAGTGCATCCATGACTTATCCATCTCCGACACTATAACCTATTATCTATAATAAAGTGAAAATACAGGTAATGACCATCACTATAGCAGATTATACAAAGATCTAATAGCAAGTAATACACAACAAAGACGACGGGTTTTAAACAAAAACAGACGTATTTGGCATATATAGACGACGGATTTTCAACAGACGTCGTCTAATATAAGTAATACAAACGACGGTTTATGAAAAAACCGTCGTGTATAAGTAATACAACGACGGTTTTTTCATAAACCGTCGTGTAATCGTCGTCGTATGCCTAAAAAGGCGTCGTGTCTCAGTTTATTTTCAACAACCCAAAACCCATTAAGAACACAACATATATATGAAACCAAGCAAGAAACCAACATATACATGAAACCAAGCATGAAAACAATAAATCAAACCAAGCATGAAAACAATAAATCCATTCCCAATTCAACATAACATAGGGTGATTAAAAGATCCGACAAAATTAAAACCATTCCCAATTCAACATAACAGATAATGTAATCCATGAACCCATTAAACAGAAAATCCATGAACCCATACCTATAAGCACATTATTAACAGATCACAAAGCATATACCTAAAACCCTTTAACAAAACAACCTAATATCATTCAATGAATTTACAAGGGGAAGATAGGGTTTGTACTTACAGGTTGGACGAGCTCACAGATTCGACGGAGCCTGGAGAGTGCAACTTTTAATTAGAGCAGAAGTGAGAGAGCGAATGTTATGTTGCGCGAAATCTGAAAATTTTAGGGTTTAGGGTTAGAAGTATAAGAATAAGAGCCAAATATAAAAAAATTTAGGGCACGCGAAAATTTTTAGAGCGCGCGCTCTTTAAAACGTCGAAAGAAAAACCATGGCGAAAGTTCTACAAGAACCGACGTAAATGTAATATTCCACGACGAAAACACTGAACATAACGCCGTTTATTTCGACGTTCATTTTTCGGATTAATTTTAAATTAATTTTGAATATTTTGATATAAAGACGACTGAAAAACCACGTCGAAGTTAAGAAATTGAAAACGTTGTAAATTATAATAGACGACTTACATATTAAAATGACGTCGTTTAAAGTGGAAACCATGTCGGATATTTTACTGCACGACGTAACATATGTATTCCACGACTCAACCACAGTGGCTCCTATTTCTTCCATGCCTGCAAATTGTGTAATATCTTCAAGCAGGAGGAAGGTATCGCGCTCTAGACCACACACCTCCTTATCAATTGTAAAGTGCAGGGTCTTATCCTGAGGCACGAGTGTCGTTTCCACATAACGACAAAGGGAGTTTAAAGAAGATGGCGCCTCCATATTTGAATAATCAACAACTTTAATAACCTGTTTAAAGAAATAAAAAAAATGACGTGGTAATTCAATAAAAACGACGGTTTAAGGAATAAAACGTCGTCTGAAAAGAATTTAAACGTCGTCTGAAGAAACCGTCGTGGTGAATAATTTATTACGTCTTAAAAAAAATTCCGCCGTCTAAGTTGTAAACAAACGACGGTTCAAAGAAAAATATCGACGTCTGGAATTTTGAAAAACAAATAAAAAAGGCAAAGTTATGTGAACATACCTGGTCGTCATCTTCTTTCTCCTTTTCATCATGTTTTTCTTCTGTCTTCCCTTCATCTATTACGTCGGGAATGACTAACTCCGTCGTCTAAAAACCACAAAGTTTTAAAATAACGACGTTTAATGGCGTGTAAAACAAGTAAACTAAATACGACGTGGTATTGAAATACAAACGACGGTTTATGTTTAAAATCGTCGTGGTATGTATTTCAAACGACGGTTTTATTAATAATAACGACGTCTAATGGTTTTTAAAAAAACAGAGAATTCAAAGTTCAGATATGTTACCTTTTCTTCCTGATGTTTCCCATTTTTGGCAGTATCATCCTCAAAATGCTGGGATCTCACATCACCTCCAGAGCAGCTTGCTTTGTCAGACATTGGATTTTTGGGACTTTGGCTAATTCTGGGTTTAAGCATGCTTGGATCAAAATTGGGAATTAATTGGGAAAGCTGACTCAGGAAATGCTCCCTCTCAGCCTCTACCAATTGTTTCGTTCTAGCCTCCATCCTTAAAGCCTCTTCCCTTGCCTTAGCTTCCATCTTTTTAGTCTCTTCTTGAAGGAGAACTCTTAAACTGTCCTTCAAACGGTCGTCAAAGCTCACTCTCTGTGGTTTGGGTAAATTGAAATATTGCCTTGGTGAGATCCCAGCACCTACTCCTCTCACTCTGCCTGGATGCTCGGGGCCCAAAGCCATGGTCAGCACATCATTGCTGCCAGAAACAGTGACTTTGCCTTCCGAGACTTGTTTTTGCAATTCATCCTAAAACAAAGATATATAAAAAAGTAAGAACAAAAACACACGACGGTTATTTATATACAAACGACATATTATATAATTTCACACGACGCAATAACATATAAATCGACGTTATTATAATTTATCACGACGGTAGTTTTTAAACCGACGTGGTTAGTTTTTAAAACGACAAAATGAATAAACCACCGACGTCTTATGCTTTATTTACAGATAACAGAGGGATGATTCAATATTCACACCTTTAACGACCTTGTTTAAAACATTTCGACGTAGTAATTCAATACAAACGACGCGAACATGAACCACCGACATCTTATGCTATAATTACAGAAAACAGAGTAGTGATTCCTGATTAAGACCTTTAACGACGGGGTAATATCATTCACACGACGCAAAATATAACATAAGACGTAATAAGAATTATTCACAGTTTAATAAAAATTTAAAACAGAGTGAGTAGGCTTACAATTAATTTTGCTTTCTCTGCCACCTTTCGATCCGGGATGTTACCATGTTTGTCCTGTCTAGCTCTCTTCCATAAGGTAGATCGATCAATTTCTACCCCAGGCATGGTTTCCTCCAATTGATCCTCCAAACCAGCATATCCTTTTCGAGACAATCGATGATTGTACTCGAGTTTCTCCCTAATCTGTGCATGTTGAGAATGCACAGACTCAAAATCTTTGGATAACCTTGAAGCTACAAAGGCATCCCATTGTGCTTTCTCTATGAATTTATATGTTTCAGGGGGTTGGCTTAATCTCTCCCTGTCATTGGTGTATGGAAGGATATATTGCCTCGTTAGTGTAGACTTGAAATCCTTCCATTTCTTGGCAGCAGAAGCTAACACAGAGCTCTTGCCCCCTTGACCTACCACAAAAGAAAGGTCAACTGCTTCCCAAATCTGCTCCTTTATATCCTTGGGGATTTGAGCTCATTTCATGTCCACAAGTGGAACTCTGGAGCGTGCCAACACACCAATGTAGGACTGCATCTCACTATGTGCTTGGCCAATTCCTTTCCCCCTTTTATTGTACTCAACAATTGGCCTCAGTTTCTGAAGTTTTCTCTTCACAACACGAGGTATTGTGCTCATACCTCGACCAGACTTTGAATCATCAGAGATTGTTGTCGTGCTGGTTCGTTCTGTCTCAGCAGATGATGAAGCAAACTTCATCTTCTTCGAAGGCTTCACTTGAGGAGGTACCATTCCAAGGTCCTTACCTCCATTTTTCTTGGAGCCAGAATCCTTACTTTGGTCTTGGTGAGAAACCATTTTTACAGACAAAACTGCAAGTGAAAATATTTCAGGAAAAGATTAAGAACACAAACGACAGTTATTAATAAAATACGACGTATGATATGATTTTAAACGACGCAATGAAATAATCTCAGATGTAATAAATGTTTAAAACTAAGGTAATTAAACAACGACGAAATAATTAACTATAAACGACGTGATAATTAACTATACACGACGAAATATTAATATAACGTCGTGGTATTGATGTTCACACGACGTCAGTCGTAATATACCGTCGTCTATATAAGGATCCAAAACCCTTCTTTCTTTCTCTGTGAATGTTTGATTGCAGATTTGATTTTTCTGAACCATGGTTTTTGTTTTCTAATTTGATAAAATACAAGGCCAAGAAAGAAAGTTTTGGAATCTTATATAGACGACGGTATTTTAATATGACGTCATGGTATTAATATTCACACGACATAAAACAATAAAATACTGTCGTCTATATTAGATACCAACCCTACTTTCTTTTTCTTTATATTTTATCAAATTAGGGAAAAACAAAAACCATTGTTCAGAGAAATCAAACCTGCAATTAAACAAGCAAATAAAAAAAAGACTATAATTTTAAAAACAACTTTGTCAATTTTCAGACGACGCTAGAACGACTGACGAACCGTCGTGGTCTACATATTTAACCACGTACATAAGAAGCTACCGTCGTCTTATTTAGTTGAGGTAGTTGTCTTCAAAGCTGGAAACTTTCCCTCTTTGTCTGTATATTTTATCGAACTTGGAAAGAAGTAAAATGATTTTGGCCAGAAAAAAGGTAAAAAGATTTTTCAAACAAAAAACGTATGAGCATGCAAAACAGCAACCAAAATAGTGAAAATGAAAGCTTACCTTTTGCGTGCAATGAAAGCAAGAGGAAGATTATGTTTAAGTTCAGAGACGATGAAGAAGACGAGAGGAAGACGATGAGATACTCTGACAGTGCTCTGACAAGGAAAAAAGTCTAAAAGTTTTCTCTGGGAGATTGAACTTTTTAATCGGGTTTGGAAACAGCGCATGTGTATGTCAGGTAGACGAAAAGTTGCTTACATATAAAACCATTTCAAAAAAATAATACGGCGGTTACATATAACTAGGACGTATAAATTACAAAATACGACGGTATATTTAACTTCGGACGTGGTAAATAAATACGACAGTAGTGTTGTAGGTACCGTCGTAGTAAACTCAAAAATTAAAGTACATAAGTAATAACTCGCGTCATGGTAGATTATTTAACACGTCGTTTTTATTAATTTACCGACGTGGATTTCTGTAATATACGTCGATAATAACGACGTTGATTTTACAATTTAAACGGCGGTTTTTTTGTAAGGACCGCCGTTGGTTTTAAAAATTTATTCTATAAATTTGTCGCTTTCATTCATTTTCGGTTTACATTTAAGGTTCCAAGTTCTTCCTCTCTCAGTCTCTCACGTCTCAAAGACAATAATTTGGATGTCTTTCTCAAAGAGAAATTGAGCTTACTCGTATCAAATATATGTCCACAAGAAGAAGCTTGTCAACTAGCCTTCTCACTTCCTTGATCAAGCCTGATAGGACACTTAGTGCTTCTGAATACTCCTTGCTTTCCATCAAAAGAGATGCAAGCCTGGCCTCCACTCGCTGTCGAAGGAAAGTTCGCTTCTCAGGGAAATCTGAAGATCAGATGTGCCTGATCCTCTGCTTGATTTTCTTGCCTAAGAAGATCCGTCGGATTTGTGATAGCCTCTTCCTTTATCCGTAGAGCTTCAGAAGAAGAAGATGGGTTTCAAGAATGCGATAAAGAATAGAAATGGCTTCAGATGGCCTCTAAAGCATGAGCAATTGAATCAGTAGTTGCTGGGAGATATGATGAAGACATTGTCAATGCTTTGAACTATACAAGTCCTGCAGAAGGATAAAGGACCAGACTGTTAAAGAAACTGAAACAACGGCGGTTTTCTGTTCTACCGTCGTCTTTTCTCGTCGTCTATATTAAGGTAAGATGGCGGTAGATTTATAATTACCGACGTAGATTATTTTGTTAAACGTCGTTAAGTGTACTACAACCGACGTGGATTTTATTTTTAAATTATAAATAGAGTTTTTTTTCCCGTATTCTCTCAGTTTTAGTTTTCAATTACAAAGCGTGATAAATAGATTTTTCTTTCCCGAGGAAATTTAAAATGAGGGAAATTAATGTTCTAGAATTTGTAAACTAATACGACGCAATATTTGCAAATCTGTGTCATCTGTTAAGATTATGATGTGGAATAGAGTTCCATCTGGTAAGATTTCGTAACCCTTGGGATCTCAGACAAATCTGATTATGTCGGCGGTGCTCTATATAAACCGTCGTGGTTATTTCAATTCTTGTCATTAAGTAGATCTACCGACGTAGGATAAGAAAATCAAAGAAAAAAATTGTTAACAAAAATTCTTATTAAGACGACCGTTAAAATTAAAGGTACGACGTATAAAATGAATAAATACGACGTTAAATTTTATTGTACGATTTAAAGATAACGTCATAGAACTATACGAGAATGACGTCGATATATTTATATTTTCCGTCGTTGTACATTAATTTAATACGGCGATATTTTGTATTTTAAAGCCGTGGATTTGTTTGTAATTATACGGCGTCTTATACGAAAACCTCGTCGTGTTATTTTATGAGTAAAAAACGGCAGTTTTTATTGAAATCGTCGTCTTTACTTTCTACGTCGGTCGATTCATAACTTCTGCCGTTCTTTGTTGGCATTGATTTTACACTGCGGAAATCTGTTTCAAATAGACGTCGGTTGTTTAATTATGTACGTCGTTGTTTTTGAACAGCCATTTGAATCTCCATTTTTTAGTTGTCTAAGGTTGTATTACACGACGGTGTTTTTAGAACCGTCGTCTTTTTAAAAACCGCGACGGTTTTCACTTAGACCGTCGTTGTTTTCTGGTCGTCTTTTTCACTTTTTGTAGTAGTGTCTTTTCAATAATCTATATTTGTAGCAATGAAATACTATTGTTCCTACCCCAAGTTTTCTTGTTTAAATGCAATAATTAAGTTGATGGCTGTCTTTTGAAGATCATATAAGGTTAATTTATTATAATGGTTCTTGAGTTTATACGCAAGTTTTGTTTTAGTTTTCCAACTTATTTTTCCGTTTAGGTCGTCCTCCAACTCTTGCACACATTACAATTTCTTCATTTCGTCAAATTTTTCGTGTATTTGAGGAGTAAAACTGTCAAGTCGGTTTCATATTAGTGAAGGAAACACTGACTGAATGACTCAATTGAAACGCGAGTGAGTTGGAGGACGGCATAAACTAAAAAATGAGTGAGAGGACAGCAAAAATTAAAAACGAGTTGAATGACCTAAATAAAACTCAGGTACAAGTTTAGGCACCATTACAAATAAACATATAATAAGAATAGAAATGGAGAAGATGAATGGAATGAAAACGAAATGATTGGAAAGTAAAAATGAATCATAACTAATAAAAGTAGGAACCCCATAGAAAGAGAAGCAACATTCAATTATCATATTATCATTGAGATCTCAATGAATAGTTGACACACAAATGAATAGTTACTGTTACACATATTTTTTTTATATTTTTTATATACACTGGTTTACGTTTTATTTTCCTGGATGCAAGATCCAAAGCTTCTCCCAAAAATATTCATCAAAAAGAAAGACCTTTTTAAAATTTAACGATCATCATCTTCTTTTCAATAATTCGAAGATGAAAGTTGAGTGACTTCCAGTTGGATGCATCCGATGTATATCGAGTCATATTTTCTTGCTGTTTTTCCTTGAATCTAGATCTCATTTTTGAGACAAGAATGAACCTAATTGAGTTTCATCAGATTGTGAATCTCCTATTAAAAAATATATGTGAATTAAAACAGTAATTCTAAAATTAATTCCTAATTAACATCATATATTTATAAAGGGCTTATATCTTAAATGATCAAGAGCAACTACTTTTGCATCTGACATCATTGGTTCCTATTTCTTCCTCTTTTAATATCGCTTGTATTTTAAATATAAATAAAAAATCATATACTCCACTTCAAGCTCCTTTGGAACCTACAATAATTTGAGTCTTTCTCATAATCTTACATGCATGCATTTTCTTTCTACTCCGGCCATGGGCTCGAAGCTCGAGAACACCACATGTGCATTGCAAGTTTCTTTAATGGTGTCTGTGGGAGCAAATATATTCGTCTTCAATCATAGCACGCCACGTGGAAAAGAAGATTATCCCTTAAATTAATTAATTGAACCAATTTGTTTGTCCAATTAATTAATAGGGATAATATCTTAATTATAGGATATAATCTTTATTTAGTAAGGTAGTATCATTATTCAGATATTATCCTAATAATGTGATATAGTCATTATCAAATTAGGAGATTTGGATCCCAATCAAATCCTTATGTCCTATGAACTATAAATAGGCACTTTAGCGCTAAGTTTTTCAGAATGTGAGAAAACTAAGGCATCAAATAGGGTTTGAGCCAAAGGTGAAAGAAAAGTGAGCTAGGGTTTGTGAGAGAGCAAAGAGGGTTCTTCATTGTCACTAAAGGGGTTCTTCATTACTAGTGAATTTCTCGAGAATCACCCGAGAGAACTTAGGCTAACGCCGAACCTCTATAAATTTTTTTGTTCTTTGTGCATGTTTACTTTTTGGTTGGTGTGTGTGCTTTATCTTTGCGTGGTTTGTGTGTGGTAGTTGGGTAGTCCATTAGCGACAAGGTCTTGGAGTGTTTACGCACAACATTTCGAATTACTATTTCTATTACAATTATTGATATCTCTTGTCATAATTGATTTGCATATATATTTTTCTATGCAGTCCACATTTTTCATATCCCATCATGCTCCTATGTTCATATTCAGCTTGATGTCCTCTTTCATATCCTCTTTCCTTTGTCTTCCCAAACCTCTCATTCAACAAACCCCTTTCAATAATAAAAATGCGTTAATTACATTTTTGGTTACTGGGGTTGGTCGAAATCAAATTTAGCCACTGTGATTTTAATTTTTCCGATATCGTCACTCTACTTGCAATCATTGACAAATCAAGTCTAGTGTCTTAAATATGTCAATTTGAAGACACGTGCTAGTTTCATCAGGGGCTTTATTGTCAACACAATAATACTTTAAAAATAGATAAAATAAACTAAAAAAAATTTAAAATTTAAAAAATAAACCCTACCCAGGCCCAACTCCCCCTAAGCCGCCTCCCAGGCCCTCATCCTTGCCTTCTCTCTCTCTCTCTCTCTCTCTCTCTCTCTCTCTCTCTCTCTCTCTCTCTCTCTCTCTCTCTCTCTCTCTCTCTCTCTCCGTACCCCTCATTAGTGTGATGGCCAAATGCAACTTATTTCCCAACCTTAGTTTTCACACAACTTCGAAAATCATACCAAGCACAAATGTAACTTCAAATCTCATCAAAGTTGTCCTCTCACAAATGAATCACTCAAAATAGGGCTTCAATACATCACTCAGTTAAAAACATGAGAATAGAGTTAAACCATAATGGATTTAACTCGCAATAGAGAGATGAATAACATGCATGAATATGATCTCAAGAAGGATGCAATTCAACAACATAACATCTATGATCAATTTAGGTCTCTAGCATAGGTTGTAATGGGGCTAAGGGTATAAGGTGAGTGAGAAATGAAAGGTAAGGATAATACAAAGTCCAAGGAACTCACATTAGATATATATATATATTTTTTCACCTAATCAATTAGACCATAAAGCCTTATACCTCCATTTATTTTGATTCACATTCCTCTCTTCCATTTGAACGACCAACAATTTACTTTTAAGGCCAATAAAGAAAATCCAAACTTGAAATCTAAATCAATGGCCACTTAACCACAACTTTTCTCTTCTTATTTTTTTATTTTATTTTTTATATCAAAAAGGTATATTTTCATTAAAACAAAACAATGAAACAGTACATCGACTTCGAATAGGCAGAGGAGTCATATTGTAGTCTTATTAAAACCTTGCCTTTAATAACCCCCAAAGCAAAAAAATCCGGTCAAGGAGAAAGAGTACTACTGCTTCTCCCATAAAGACAAAACAAAAGACTAGGTGTTCTCATAATCTGTCGTCAAAGACAACCCTAACCAAGGTGGAGCCACATCCTCCCACACAAATCTAATCCCTTCTCATAATTCAAATTTTGTCAACAAATGCGCCACCTAATTTCCTTGTCATGGCTGGAACACAACATCTAAAACTGCAACATCTGCCATTAGTAGTCGCACATCCTCCACTATATTCCCAACATTACTCCGCCATCCATCCATTCCTTTAAGCATAGACACCGCTTCCTGAGAGTCAAAAGCTAGAATAAAACCACTATACCCATAAGCAATATCAAGGCGTGTCAATGATAAATATATCAATCTCCCAACCAACCTTTGGTATCTTTCGTTGTTAGTTGGGACCTGATCCACATAAACCCCAAATTTATGATTCTCAATAATACGTGTATCAGCTGGTTTACAATCAAGCATCCTATTATTTTCTAGCATGCCCATGATGTACTTCCTTTGTGAAAGAAATAAGCCATGTTTAGATCGAGTGACATCCACTCTTAGAAAATATTTCAGACTGCCTAAATCTTTCATCTAAAATTCAGACGCTAAACGCATTTGTAGTTCCTCGATTTCTACAATATCATCACCAGTCACAATCATATCATCCACATAAATAATCAACAAAGTCACCTTATGAGCCCTATGTTTAATGAATAAGTTATGATCAATATTGTCCTGTTGGTAGCCAAAATTCTTCATAGCTGCAGTAAATCTGCCAAACCATTACCGAGGAGACTACTTTAATCCATACATCACCAGCCTGCTCATTCCTTCCTTATCCAATGCACCATCACAATTTAAGATGGAAGAGTTATCGGGCCATTTGTTCCACGGTGGGGGACTCGATCGGTTTCAGCTCAGTATTGTAGGCTTTAAATTGCGCTTGCCACTCCAATGTTTTAAACACAAGATCCTTCATAATGCCCAACGATTGCCCTTGTACAAGATCATTACGCAGCTGCCCAACTCTCCATAAACAACAAGCAAAAATTCCTAGGTTGTGGGAAGAGAGAATCCCAATTGCCTGCTTAAAGAAATCAACAAAAGAGCAACGCACCTTACCCAAACATAATGAGAATGATGTACGCTGCTAGAATTTGCAGCTGTATTTACACTCCCAAACGGCATGCAATGTACCTTCCTCAACTTGACTACACAGCGAGCATATTGTAGTACGAGCAATTCTCCGCTGGAATAAGTTTTGGGCAGTTGGCAAAATGTCATAACATGCCTTCCAAAGCAACAACTTCACTTTATTGGGCAGCCACAACTTCCAAATAGCATTCCAAAACCCATGTCCGGGATCCGAATTTGAAACTCCCACACCATCACCACTGATCTCCTCGCACTGACGAAGAGCCACATGATACTCGGACTTCACGATATATTTACCATTTTTCGAAAAGAAACAATAACTACCATTTGCCAAGGGGGCTACGAAACCAAGGCCAATACTTGCAATAGCATCACGATCCTCCTTACAAAAAGAAGTATCTATCATAAGTAGATTCCAGCTTCCTAAAGAAGTAAATAAATCTGCAACCTTCGTATCCCAGTTTACTCCGTTGTTCATCAACGGATTGAAAGTAAACGGTTTTGGTATCCATTTATCATGAAAAACTCTGATCGAATTTCCATTCCTCACTCGCCACACCAAACAACCATTGAGCACATCCCCGCCCCATAAGAAAGCCCTCCAAATTAGAGAAGGAGAAGACCCCAATTCAGCTTGTTGGAAAAAACCAATAAGAAAATATCTTGCTTTCATCATCTGTGCGAGAAGAGAGGAACGATCCTCTAGTAGTCTCCAAGACTACTTGGCCACCATTGCTTTATTAATTGCTTCAAAATTCTTGAAACCAAGACATCCAAAAAACTTGGGTTGTCAGAGTTTGCGCCAACCCAGCATGTGAACAATCCTCTTCCCTGATTTTCCCCACCAATATCGACTGACCATAGCCGGCTTAAAATAAGAAATTACATGATAATGAAAAAGAAAGTACAACTAAGAAAAATATAAAGGAAAATTTAGCAAAAGGGTTTTATTACAACAATTGAGAACTTAAAAGAAAAACAAAGAGAATTGAAGGGAGAGAAGGGAGAGGAGCTCTAGAGAGATGTTTGAGAGCTCCCCCCTCCTCCCCCTTTTTTTCTCTCTGGGGTGTGTTTGAGAACTTAGAGAATTTGAGGAATAGAAGGGAGAGGAGATCTAGAGAGATGTTTGAGAGCTCCCCCCTTGGGGTGTATTTGTAAGCTTGGAGAACTTCAATATTTATAGGCCTAAGGGAAGTAAAAATCTGATTTGAGTATTTTCTCTACCTATAGCACACACTTCACCAACTTTATCTAGCTTCTCCACCAAAAACAATTAGCTCATGCATAGGTCATGCATGACAATGCATTGCAGTCTACTTGTAGGCTTGTTATGGGCTTGTTCCTCCATTCATAAAATTCTGGAAAAATATGGATCTTGAAGTTCTTTGTCTTAATTCAGAAAAAAATCGAAAAGGCCTTCAAATATCATTGTTGGCATAGAAATGCAGATGCTGCCAAATTTCACTTTAAGCTGCCAAAACTTGCATAACTTCCTCTAGAAGCCTTGGAATCATGAACCATAAAATGCTCTAGAAACTAGACTTCCACATCTTTCCAATGATGTATAACTTATCTCGTTCTTCCTAAGCACGTACAGTCCAATCCGTGAAGTTGACTGATTTGTAAACACAATTTTGAGCTAACTTGACTCCAAAATGCATTAAATGAGTCCCAAAGCTTAATACATTGAAACAAAGATAAAGGAGGGTTACAAGCACAAGTTCAACTCAAAACAATAACTAAATCATAAGCTAGAAGGGTACAAAATGATATATAATTATGCATTGATCAAATACCCCTAAATCTAGATTTTGCTAGTCCTCGAGCAAAATAAAAGTAAAACAAATAAAAACAAAACAGAACAAGAAGTTAACTAGACCACTTTCGCAGGTAACTCGATAGCATTGAGCGTATGCAATAAGCTTTTAAACCTCTAGGCATCCCTATTTGGAGGAGTTGTGTCTCCTTAGGGTTTAACAGATACGATACCCAAAAACGTTCTACTGACTCTACAAAACAAAGTGATTAGAAAACTTATTAGATTTTGTTAGTCATTGAGCAAAACAAAAACAAAACAAAAATAAAGACTGAAAACAATCTTTTTCTGAACATTTTTCGAAGAGAAACGACTCATGCACATGACTCAAAAGTTTTAACAATAAAAGCTCAGTTTTAGACATCATTCACAAGGCGGCAAAGTTCAAAACACAGCATGCTCAAAGTGTAGTAGTGTGATAGCCAAATGCAACAAATTCCCCAATCTCATTTTCACATAATTTCGAAAATCATACAAAACACAAATGCAACTTCAAATCTCACCAAAGTTGTCCACTCACAAATGAATTGCTCAGAAGAGGGCTACAATGTGTCATTGAGTTATAAACATGAGATTAGAGTTAAACCATCGGGGACTTAACTTGCAATAGAAAGACGAAGAACTTGCATTAATATGATCTCAGGAAGGATGCCAAACACTTAAAAGTAGGAAAATGGATATAATTTAATCACATGACATTTTAGAATCAATTTAGGAATTTTACAAAGGTTGTAATGGGGCCAAGGGTGTAAGGTGAGTGAGAAATGAAAGGTATGGATAATACAAAGTCTAGGGAACTCACAATGTAAGAGCATAAAACAATTGTTTTCAAGACTTCAAATCATCATGATTAGATTTTTTATTTACATTATCAATTAGATCATAAAACCTTATACCTCCATTTATTTTGATTCACACTCCTTTATTTTGATTGAAAAACCACCGATTCACTCTTAAGGAAACCCAAAAATGAATTTTAAATCAACTACCTTTTAACCACAAGTTTTCTTTTTTCTTTCACCAATTGAGTGAATTTTTTTTTTCTTTTTCCAGAAATGTAAACCCCTTCCCAAACTTAGCATGAAAAACACGTCCAAATTAAAGCTCATGAGTTCCCTAGAAAGGTAAATACTTGTTTTGGCTAAGGCGAGGAAATAAAATTGGTAATTTGGAAGAAAAGGCTTACATGTAGGCTCAAAATGGTTAACAATGGAAAATCATGCTTAAGCATGCATAAGGTTAGCTTGAAAGGCACAAACGATCCGAAGAGAACCTTAATATCATTTCTTAAATGTCATGTAATCAAATTGCATAAGAATGAATGACTTTTAAGTGTTCAACCAAATCAATGAATAATGAGATCAAACAATAACTTTGATGACAAGAAAATAAGACTGTGTATAACACTCATGAAATGAAGCACAAGGCTCAAAAACTCCCATTATATGGTAATATAGGTTTAGCTTAAACTTGATACTATTCTTTAATTCAAAAACATAACCAAATCTTAAGCTAGAAGGGTACAAAATGATATATAATTATACACTATTCAATCTTCCCTTACCACATACCACAAATCCCTCCCTCATCATCATGGAAAGTGAAGGCAGTCTTGAAAGGCATAACAACAATGAATACCCACGCCTCTTGTGCTTGAGACTGCACCTCTTGTGGGGGAGTCATCGAATTCGAGTTATCGTCACCCAAGCCAAAATTTCTACCTTTTATTTCATTCTCAGCAAAAATACTGTAAACCTCCTTCATTGCTGTTTTCCACCTCCCACATTGCTCAACCTTCAGCCCTTCCGATTTCAATGCACAATTGGTTCCCACATGGTCAAGTCTTCCACAAAGAAGACAGAAAAAGGGGAGCCCTTCATACTCAATTTCGTATTGTTTTGCAGTTGCGTCTGGGGCAAGATGGAGTGTCCCACATCGCTTCCATGGTTCATTTATTGGCAAACTAACTAGGATACGAAAGAGGAATCCTAAACAGTCCCCATTGAGCCACCGATCAATGATAATATGCGTGCCCAAAAAATTCCCTATCTTTTCTCCCATTGTCGGTGTTAAAAAGAGTGGTGGAATCCGCCGAACCTTAACCTAGAAACATTGAGCATCCACCCTACCATCCGTAGCTGCAAGTACCAACAAAGCAAGGAATATGATTGGAACAACAATCCATGATTGTTGATGGATCATAATGAAAAGGGCAAAGGAAAAGAATGGCAACGCAAAAAGGATGTAGCATACGCAAAAGTTTAAGGAGATTCGAAATCAGTCCTTGCAACAAACCAAGCACTGTAATGAAAATTCAAAATCCAAATATGATGGGAAAGCTATTTATCTGTTAAAATTATGTATGATATAACAATGTAAAAGAAAACAAAACATGTTTACGGATCCCAAGCCCTTGCATTTAGCATCCATGCATTTACATGCATTTAAAGGGATGTTAACCATTAGATTGATCTAATTAATTTTGACAAGTCCACATCAGCATCTCTTTACACCTTATGTATATCTAATACCTTTGAAATAACATATTAAAAATACAAAATAATAGTCTCAACCCCCAACCTAGCCCTTACTCAATCCAGCCCTAAACCACCCCCACTAGTGGCTGCTATCCATGGCCACCACCTCTCTCTGCACCATCCATAATCCTATTGTAGTATTTAACACGGAATTATTGTCTCAATAGCCAGCAAGTACTTCAAAATTAAACTGCAATTGAAAATTCTAGAGGTGCCTACCAACTATAGGACCCAGTGAAGGTGTGTGTGAGAGAGAAGAAAAGAGTGTGAGAGGCAGCGGCAATTGCGGGGCAGTATAGGGGCTGGGTTGGGGAGGAAGGTGGTTGTTGTTTGATGGGAGTTTTTAATTTTACTTTTAAAGATATATATATAATAAGGTGCAAATGGTGAGTTTTGGTATAATACAATTATGATGATGTGGACTTATTAAAATTCATTAGATCAATCTAATGGTTAACATCTCTTTAAATGCATGTAAATGCACGAATGCTAAATGCAAAGGCTTGGGATCCCGTATTTACATATTATGTTAGAGTATTAATATTCATGAAAAGTTTCATAAGGAATATTTTCAAACATAAACAAACACGAACATCAATTAGCTAATGGCCAAGGATATGATTAATCGATTCCTATTCTAATATCTAATTACTAAAGAGGAGCTCAAAATAAATGGGATTTTGATACTTGGCATATTCCAAAACAAAGAAATTGACAAAAAAGGAAAAGTTAAATGAAGTTGACAAGTGTCAAAATTCCATTTGTTCTTAGGAGCTCCTCCTCGATTTTAAAGAGCCAAGCTTTTTGGTTAAATCTAGAGACTATAATAACATCTCCAAGATCTACATAACCTTTTGACTAGCAGTAAAACAACATGACACTTCCATCATTTTTGTCATTGTTGATTATTGTACAGTAATAATGACCCTTTAGAACTTCAACTTTAGAACCTAAAACATAATGGATTAACACAAAGTTTTGAAAAATGTTGGTACTGCCAGTAGCAACTGGCAGCCTCATCGATAACATCCATTATAATTCGGTTGAGAGCGAGATACTATATGTTGAAGTTGGCTCTCCCGAATAGATACAAGATTGGAGAGGAAGCAAGGAGTAGGTCGGGTTTGGCAAGGATTCCTATTGGCTGCAAGGTTTTGAATCTATTTTTAATAGGAAAGTTTCTTTCCTATTGTAACACCCCGACCCCAAATTTAACCCTTATTTAACTTATTTAATTATTTAAGGGCATTTTAGTCATATTTTTAACCGAAGAGAGTTTGGGGCAGTGACTAGTATTTTTGGATAGGTCGTACTGAGACGAGTTCATAGACACGTAGTGGGCTCGAATCGGAGTTGTAACGAGAGAGATATGGTCAAAAGAAGCCCAGTGGCACAATCGTAAATATTTCGAAATGAGATTTTTTATAAAACTCAGATTTCTCTCTCTCTCTCTCTCTCTCTCTCTCTCTCTCTCTCTCTCTCTCCCGCGATCTCTCTCTCTCTCTCGTCGGCCTCTCTCTCTCTCTCCTCGTATCTCCGGCCATCGGCCGCGGCTGCGGACGGGACTGGTGCCAAAAGGACCGGCTCGGCCTAGGCGTCACGACCCAGCCCTCCCCCGACATCGGCCGCCGCTCCAGCCGCCGAAAAATGGCGATTTTCGCCCGGACGTCGTCCGATCTTCACAGCCGCCGATCTCCCTCCTCTGGCCGCCATTTCTGGCGATCAAGGTATGGAAATTCATCCCTTCTGCATGCTCTAGCTGCCTGTTGGGTAGGATTTGATCGATTCTTAGCGTAGCCAATTCGATTTTCGAATTGAAATTCGGCCAATTTTGGGATCGCGATTCCGGCCACTTCCGGTTAGTTTTTGGGGTAGGTCCAAGAACAAAAGTGGCTCCAAATAGGGTGTTATACCTGGAGTAGGAGTTTGGAGCCGTGGTTTTGAGATTTTCCGACGAAGCTTTATCTCTTTGGGCACCCACGCGCTGGCGGCGCGTGGGCACTGTAGAAAAAGTTGCACTATGTCTCGATGAGATCCTTAGGTTGTCACGAGTGCGTAGGATTTCGCGGATCTCAATTCGGACGTTGTTTGACTATCGAACGGACGATCGCATATTGTGCGTTATCCGGGTTCGATAGGTTGGGACCGTTGGATGGTCCCAAATTTAATATATGTTAATCTAGGTATTTCTAGGATCGTGTAGAAATTCACGGATTGTGAATCGGAGCCCCGGATGTTCCGAATAATAATTTAAAGTTTATATTTTATATTTTATATTAACCGTTAGATCGTGCGATCATGAGCGATCCGACCTTCCGATCTGAACCAAACTTGTAGGACGAGTGTCCTATACCTTGTAAAACCCATAGGGACTTTCGGATCGGAAATTGGAGGTCGTTGGCTCCGCAGGTCCGTTTGACCAGGGTTAGGGTAGTTTGACCCTTGGTTGACCGTATGTCTCCCGGAGTAATCTCACCTTTCTAGGAGGGATTATCGGGTGCTGGACTATTATGGAGAGTTACACAATATTAGAATGTCAGTTTGGAGTGCTATGCGCACTACCTTAGGTCCTCCCCGGATTTTGGTTTCACTACAAGTACCACCAAGTGAAAGTTAGGTCCCACGTGGCGTAGGTTATCCGGCGTGTGGACAGGCCCCATACCTGGCGTTGGTTATACCGGCGTATGGGGAGATTTGTAATATGATGTTCAGGTCTCACGTGGCGTAGGTTATCCGGCGTTGAGACAGGCCCCATACGTGGCGTTGGTTGTACCGGCGTATGAGGAGATATTGTGCTATTGTGTTGAGGTCGCACGTGGCGTAGGTTATCCGGCGTGTCGACAGACCCCATACGTGGCGTTGGTTGTACCGGCGTATGGGGAGATTTGTGATATGATGTTGAGGTCCCACGTGGCGTAGGTTATCCGGCGTTGGGATAGGCCCCATACGTGGCGTTAGTTGTACCGGCGTATGGGGAGATATTATGATAGTATGGCAGGGTCGCACATGGCGTAGGTTATCCGGCGTGTTGACAGGCCCCATACATGGCGTTGGTTGTACCGGCGTATGGGGAGATTATATGAAATACAGATAAATGAAATAAGGTATCGCCTAAGTGTGGAATTGGGTTTTATGGAAGAACTACATGTGGCTTGATCCCTCAAGGAGGGTACGTAGGCAGCCTAAGGTTATTAGGTGCAGCCGCAGACTAAATGTTAGTCATAATTTGTATTTGAATCGTTTGGTAGTTGGTTTAGAATTGTTGGAAGGCCGAAGGCCATTTATCTAGACTGCATGAAATTATATTGTGCATGCTGCTAGTTGTGAATATTAAATGTGTCTTTATGCAGGTTGAAATTTTGGGAAATGTCCAAATTATAGAGGAGACTCTGCCGAAATTTCGGCAGGAAGTCTCGGTCTTTAGTAAGTGGGCCTGGCATCGGGATGATGTCGGGAATTCCAAAGGGTTCGCCTCGGGTTCTGAAAAACTCGGGGCGGGTCCTTTCACCTATTCATTGTTTTACACAAAGCCAATTAGTATAAATAGGACTTTTGGGGTCTAGGTCGATGTGAGGGATCACAAAGGCATCAAATTGGATTAGAGAAGGGGTGTGAGAGAAATTAAGATCTAGGGTACTTAAGAACAAAGGGGGTTTTCTTGTAAACCAAAGGTGTTCTTATTACTAATTAAATTTCTCAGGGTGATCACCAAATAGAATGTAGGCACAACACTGAATCTTTATAAATATTCCTTGTGTTCTTTGTTTGTTTGCTTTATCGTTTTGGTGTGTGTGCATGTGCTGAGTGTTTGCGTGCTTTATCATTTTTCTTTATCTTTTTGAAAGGTCTTGAGTGTTTCCCACAACATATGGTATCAGCGCAGTGTTAGCAGTAAGGGTTTGTTTATGCGCAAGTTCTCTTCTAGCTTTCAAAGCACAAGTGTGTTTGAGATGGCGGTCAACAAGCATATTGAAGAGAAGAAGCCAAAACAACCACAGATGACTAGCATGAAGTCGAGTTGAAGTCGTTCACCGGCAAAGAGAACTTCACACTATGGCAAAGAAGGATAAAATATGCCCTAGCCTAGCAGGGTCTCAACATTGTCTTTGTAGGCGAGAATAAGCCAGAAACCATAAGACACACTCGACGAGTTGGCTAGGGGATGGAGGAAATCTTTTGAAGCATCTTAGTACCTTCAGTATGTATATTGACAGGACCCGCCCCGGAATTTCCCCAAAACCGGGGCGGACCCCGTCTTTGTTCCGACATCACCCCGATGCCGGGCCCACTTACTAGAAACCGAGACTCTCTACCAAAATTTTGGCAGAGTCTCCCTTAAGAATTGAACAACCCAACAAAATTTAACCTGCATAAAAATACAGAATAATCCCAACCAGCAGCATGCTTTACAGCGAATAAACAGTTTATAACAAAATGGCCTCCGGCCTCACAATTCAAACCCTAACAGGGCGATAATAGAGCATGTCTAAGGACTTCAATTTCAACAAAACAGAGTACAAAGGAAATAACAGGAAGAAAGAGTCCTACGATGACTCAAGGCTCGGAAGCTCACGATCCGGCTCTGCTGCGGAGCTCAGTCAACTACTGGCTGGGGGGCGCAAAATAGAAAATTGTGAGTGGACAAAAATAAATTCAGTTCAGCGTAAACCAACGTAATATAACCCCACCGTTTAGAAAACCATGCAAGAAATCCCATGCATCTCAAAACCGTCATACTCAAGTATATATATATGTATATATCAAAACAAATCAATACCAGATACCAAGTCCAAAATCCATAAAGAACGCTTTACAAAACCACCATCCAAAAACTTATAAATCCCACAACCAAACTCTCGAAAGCGTACCCATTGGCACGACCGGCAAGGAAGTATCCACACCGAGAAATAAGAATATAAGAGATATATATATATATAGAGTATAAATATAACCATCACCTAGTTGTACCGGGGAAACAATCCAACCGGGGGATTGTTTGACTAGTCACCCTGGCAGAGTCCTCGTGATGAGTCCTCAATCCACCATGTGACTAGCGAACGAGCCGTCCAACTAGGGGACCAACTCTCAGCCAGAACGTACCGTCGATAACCTCAAAACCCGTACGTCTGTGAACAGTCCTACGCGCGCAGACTACCCAATTAAGGGTCTACAGCAACATCCCGTCAAGGATGCCCCGGGTCCCGACAAATCCAAGTATCTCAAGTCTCCGTATCCAAGTTCCACATCAGGGGAGGTACATAGGGTAGTGCTTACCGCACACCAACTGACATTCTATACTCACCACTTTCCACAATCTCATCTCAACAACCCAAGTACCTCACACATAGCCAATATATATATAGAAATCCCCAAATCCATATATTCATACTCAAGATACTCAAATACATCAAAACCCAAAATATATTTTCAGTGCCTCATAAAAATATCACTTTCAACAATTTCATAAATAATATATTCAAAATACCATTTTAAACATCATGCATAATATTTCCCAAAATCCATATATAAAATATACTTTCAATACCCAACTATACCAAACCCACAATATTTTACCAAAGCGCTTATAAAAACATCAAGCTCAACTCATGAATATAATATATTCAATAAATCATTAAAAACATTATGCACAAATGTTTCATCAATAAAACCATGCATAAGATTTGAAAATAAAGTCCACTCACAAGTAGTCCCACGCTGCTTGACCCTGAGAGGGTCCCGCCTGCTGCGTATGCGTGGTCGGAGTACCTAATTCAAAATACGTACACGAGATTAATACGAAACGTTTGGAACGAGTACTTTAAATTAAATATCCTAATTTCCCAGGTCTCTAGTAAGTGTACTAGGAACGAGACGTTCTAAGGTCCAACTACTCAATTTGGACGATGGAACAACTTTGGGAGACACTCGGTCAACTGACGGTCAAACTTCCCAATTTGGGTCAACCGGGCCCACGGGACCCACGACCTCCGTTTTACAATCCGAAAGTTCCTAAAGATTTCACAAGGTCTAGGATACCCGTCCCCCAAGTTTAGTTCGAAACGGACGGTTATTATAAAACGCAAACTTTAAATTATTGAACCGGAACATCCGGGGTTCCGATTCACGATCCGCGAATTCCTATACGATCCTAGGAATACCTAGAACAACATATTTTAATTTGAAAAGGATCTAACGGTCGGAACCTATCGAACTCGGATAACGCACAATATGCGAAAATCCGTTCGATAGTCAAACGATGTCCGAATTGAGATCCACAAAATCCTATGCACTCGTGACAACCTAAGGATCTCATCGGTTTAATTTACAGTCTCACCAGCCTCGCCCACGCCCCGCCACATGCGCCGGCAGGGCGTGGGTGTGTAGAGTAATTCCGGCGACGGAAAAACTCCACACCCGAGCTCACCCTTCCTACCCTAGCTTCTACTCGAGGTCAGGATCACTTCATTCAACTACGGGAAGGCCCAATTTGGGCGGCAACTGGCCGAAATTTCATTTGAAATGG